>NC_081330.1:72261934-72564964 GCF_026419965.1 Kogia breviceps | reverse complement strand
CCATTCTCTGTAACTCAGTCACCAGGCAATTCCATGGTGGCAACAACAATGCAGCTAGGGGAAACCACAAGAATTGAAACTTTGAGGAGAGAAACCTTTCTCTCCATTCAGGGAGCTTCAGTTCCAAGAGGATGGGGAAAAAAAACATTGCTTTTTTCCTCTCTGACTTCCCACTGGTTGGCCCCAGATGTAGTCCGACTGCGGTTATGGAGAGTCACTGGCTGGAGGACTGAAAAGGGTAGCTCAAGGGAACCAGAAACTACTAAAAAGATGATGGAGAGAGGAGTCCAGAAAAGCAACACCATCATGTTGTTTATAAACAGCCTGAGCAAGCATGGATCTGATCCTGATTAGCATAGCAAACACTGTGAGAACTGAACTAAGGGACAGACATCCACTAGTATCAGACGGACCAATGAGTGTCCTGCACATGCAGGACAAATCTGAATAGCACTGCACAGGCTTTGAAAACTGAATTGATACTGGAACCACAGCCCCCAGAAATTTGAAAACTGTGGCATGAATTTAACCAGGTTGATTGACAGCTAAAATAAAAACATCAACATTTCTATAAAATTTAGACAAGACCCAGAGGCTCATAATATTCAAAATATCTAGACACAATAAAAAAACTAATCTATGAAGACCCTTAAAAATCTCAACTCACATGAAAAAAGACAATCAACAGAAGTTGACAATGAGATGACACAGAATTTGGAATTACCTAGCAAGGACTTTAAAGCAGCCATTATAAAACCGTTTGAACATGCAATTATGAACACTCTCAACACAAACAGAAAAATAGAAACTCTCATCAAATAAACAGAACAGACATCAGCAAACTGCAAGCTGTGGGCCAACGCAGACTATTAGCAAAAATTATTTTTACATTTTGAAAGATTGTTGAAAAAGATTATGCAATGTAG
Source organism: Kogia breviceps (assembly GCF_026419965.1). Classification (NCBI taxonomy): domain Eukaryota; kingdom Metazoa; phylum Chordata; class Mammalia; order Artiodactyla; family Physeteridae; genus Kogia; species Kogia breviceps. The sequence goes on along the minus strand of NC_081330.1, from coordinate 72,564,038 downwards.
ACTGTATGTGATTCACATAGCCTAAAATATATCTTGTCCTTTACAGAAAGTTTGCTAACACCTGAAATAGAAGCTATAAAGAACCAAATGGGAATGTTCAAACTGGAAAATGTAATAAGCAAAATTTTTTAAAAAACCCCAAACACCTCACTGGATGGACTCAATAGCAGAATGGATGTGAAAAAGGAGAGAGACAGTAAACTTGAAAATAGATCAATATAAATTATCCAGTCTAAAAAGCAGACAGGAAAAAATGAAAAAAAAGAACAGAACATCAAGTATCTATAAGATTATAACAAAAAAACCCCTAAATTCCCAACCATTGGTGTCCCAGGCACTTGACCAATATGTACATGAAAACGTACTCAATATCACTAATCATCAGGAAATTGCAGATCAAAACCACAATGAGATATTATCTCACACCTTTTGGAATGGCTATTATCAAAAAGACAAGAGATAACAAATGCTACTGAGGATGTGGAGAAAACGGAATCCTTGTAATGCAATGTAAATTGGTAAATTGGTACAGCCACTATGGAAAACACTATGGGTTCCTGAAAAAATTGAAAACATAACTACCATGTGATCCAACCAAAGGAATTGAAATCATAATCTCAAATTGATACCTGCACTGCCACGTTCACTGCAACATTAGTCACAATGGCTAAGACATGGAAGCAACTTAAATGTCCACTGATGGAAGAATGGATAAAGAAAATGTGGTATATGTATACACTGGAATATCATTCAGTCATTAAAAAAAAGAAGGAAAAACTGCCAGTTGTGACAGCATTGATGAACCTGGAGGACATTATGCTACATTTAAAAAGCAGGTGCAAAAGGACAAATATATTACATGATCTGACTTATATGAGGAATTTAAAATAGTCCAACTCATAGAAACAGAGTAAAATGGTAGCTTCCAAGGGTGAAGGAAGGAGAAAATGAGGAGATACTAGTCAAAAGGTACAAAGTTTCAGTTATGCAATATGAATAAGTCCTAGAGAACTACTTTACAGCATATTGCCTGTGGTTAACAATACAGTATTATATACTTAGAATTTTTCTAAGAGGGTAGATCTTATATTAAGTGTTCTTATAAAAATAATAATAAATGAAGAGGGTGGTAGGAAACTTTTGGAGGTAATTAATATGTTTGTGGCACAGATTGGTGGTGATGAATTCTCAGATGTATACTTACCTCTAAACTTGTCAAACTTTATATATTAATTATACAGTTTTTGGTTTGTCAATCACACCTCAATAAAATTGTTTAAAAAAATGAAGCTCAGGGCTTTCCTGGTGGCACAGTGGTTGAGAATCCACCTGCCGATGCAGGGGACACGGGTTCATGCCCTGGTCCGGGAAGATCCCACATGCCGCGGAGCAGCTGGGCCCGTGAGCCATGGCGGCTGAGCCTGTGCGTCCGGAGCCTGTGCTCTGCAATGGGAGAGGCCACGGCAGTGAGAGGCCCATGTACCACACACACACACACACACACAGACACACACACACAAAATGAAGCTCAGCAAATCCCTAACAGGATAAGTCCAAAACAAATCATGCTCAGATACACCGTAAGCAAACTGCTGAAAACTAAAGACAAAGGAATAATCATGAAAACAAATAGAAAAACAATGCAATTCTTATAAAGGAACAATAAAACCACTATATCACAACTCTAATAGGTAAAAGTAAAAGGACTGACCATACCAAGTGTTGGTAAGGATGTAAAGCAACCTGCACTCTCCTATGCTGCTGGTGGCAGCATAAAATGGTTCAACCTCCTTGGAAAACACTGTACTAGTTTCACAAAATGTTAAACATACATCTAACATATGACTCAGATATTCCACTCCTATGATACCCAAGAGAAATAAAAACATATATCCACACAAAAACTTATACATGAATATTTAAAGCAGTTCTATTTGTATTCGATTTTAAAACAGCTAAAAACTGGCAATAATCTGCATATACATCAACAGATGATTAGATAAACAAACTGTGGTATATCCATATAACAAAATTTTACTCTGCAATAAAAAAGAACAAACTATTGATATGAAAAAACACATGGATAAATCTCAAAATCATTATACTGAGTGAAAGAAGCCAAATCAAAAAAAGGATATACTGTACGATTCCATTTACATAAAAATTCCAGAAAATGCAGACAAATTTATAAAGACAGAAAATTAATCAGTGGTGCCTGGGTATGAAGGAGGTGGCAGGGGAAGGGGAAAAGGAGGGACAGAAGAAAACTTTTGGGGGTTATGGAAAGGCTCATAATCTTGACTGTAATGATGGTTTCATGGGTGTACACATATGCCAAAACTCATCAAACTGTATAACTTAAATGTATGTGATTTACTATACCTCGATAAACCTCTTCTGAAAATGCCAATTTCATAAAAGATAAAGGCAAATTACTAAGGATACTAAAGAGACAGAATAACTAAATGCAAAGCATAACCCTGAACTGGATCCTGAACTGGAGGGGAAAATCATATGCTATAAAGTACAATTAGGACTTCCCTTGTGGCCCAGTGTTAAGATGCCGTGCTTCCAGTGCAGGGGGCACAGGTTTGAACCCTGGTCAGGGAACTAAGATCCCACATGCCGCGTGGCCAAAAAAAAAAATTATTAACAAAATAATAAAGTACAATTTAAAAAATTAGAATATGGATTGTACATTAAAGAATTTATGGGACTTCCCTGGTGGCGCAGTGGCTAAGAATCTGCCTGTCAATGCAGGGGCCACGGGTTCAATCCCTGGCCCAGGAAGATCCCACACGCCGCAGAACTAAGCCCATGTGCTACAATTACTGAGCCTGCACTCTAGAGCCCACGAGCCACAACTACTGAAGCCCGCGCACCTAGAGCCTGTGCTCTGCAATAAGAGAAGCCACCGCAAGAAGAAGCCTGCGCACTGAAACAAAGAGTAGCCCCCGCTCGCTGCAACTAGTAGAGAAAGCCCACGTGCAGCAATGAAAACCCAATGCAGCCAAAAAAAAAAAAAAAAAAAAAACCTTAGGACATGCCCTTAAAAAAAAAAGAACTTATGAATGTTAAATTTCTTGAATTTGATCACTGTACTGTGTTTATAAAGAGGGGTTATTCTATTCTTAAGAAATATACACTGAAGTACTAAGCAGTAAAGCTACCTGATGAGTGCAATCTTCTCTCAATAAAGAAAACAATATGATGTATCAAAATTTATAAAAAGAAACACACACAAATCTCCATTGATTAAAAATAAAGCATTTCACAAAGTCCAACAACCTTTCACAATAAAAACACACAAACTAGGAATAGAAGGTAACTTCTTCAACATGATGAAAGCTGTATATGAGAAACAGCTAACATCATATTCAATGGTGAAAGACAGAAATCTTGTCCTCTAAAATCAGGAACAACATGATGCTAGCTTTCATCCTTCTATTCAACATAGTACTGGAAGTTCTAGTCAGAGAAATTAAACAAGAAAAAGAAACAAAAAACATCCATATTGGAAAGGAAGAAGTAAAACTATCTCTATTCACAGGTGACATGATCTTGTATGCATAAAATCCTAAAGAACCTTTTAAAAATGTAGAGGTAATAAATGAATTCAGCAAAATTGCAGGTTACAAAACCAACACACAAAACTCAGTTACACTTCTATAAACCAGAAATGAGCAATCAATTAAGAAAATTAAGAAAAAAATCCCATTTAAATATCATTAAAAAGAATAAAATATTTAGGAATAAACTTAACCAAGGAGGTGTAGACTTGTACACTGAAAACTAGAAAACATTGCTGAAAAAAAATTAAAGACCTAAATAAATGGAAAGACATCTCACTCTCATGGGTTGAAAGACAGTATTGTAAAAATGACACTACCCAAAGAGATACATAGATTCAACATAACACCTATCAAAAGCCCAATGGTCCTTTTTGAAGAAATTTTTAAAACCTATCCTAAAATTCATATAGATTTTCAAGGGACCCAGAGGAGCCAAAATAATTTTGGAAAAGAACAAAGTTGGAGGTCTCCCACTTCCCTATTTCAAATGTATAGTACAACCAAGTTACAATAATCAGTGTGGTACTGGTATACAGATAGACATATAGACCAATACAGTACAACAGAAAGCACAGAAATATAACTCTGATATCTATGGTCAACTGATTTTTTTCATTAATTTATTTATTTTTGGCTGTGTTGGGTCTTTGTTTCTGTGCGAGGGCTTTTTCTAGTTCTGGTAAGCAAGGGCCACTCTTCATCAAGGCGTGCGGGCCTCTCGCTATTGCAGCCTGCCTCTCTTGTTGCGGAGCACAGGCTCCAGATGCAAAGGCTCAGTAGTTGTGGCTCACGGGCCTAGTTGCTCCACAGCATGTGGGATCTTCCCAGACCAGGGCTCGAACCCGTGTCCCCTGCACTAGCAGGCAGATTCTCAACCACTGCGCCACCAGGGAAGCCCCTGGTCAATTGATTTTTGACAAGGATGCAAGACCATTCAATTGGGAAAGAATAATCTCTTCAACAAATTGTACTAGAATAATTGGATATCCACATGTAAAATAATGAAGTTAGACCCTTACCTTACACCATACACAAAATTAAATCAAAATGGATCAAACACCTGAATTTAAGAGCTAAAGCTGTAAAACTCTCAGAGAAAAATATAGGGGAAAACCTTCATGATCTTGAATTTGGTCATAGTTTCTTAAATATGACACCAAAAGCACAGGCAACAGAAGAAACCGATAAATTGTACTTCATCAAAATGAAAAAAATTTGTTCATCAAAGGACATTATCAAAAGAAGTGAAAAGACAACCCACAAAATGGGCAAAAATACTTGCAAATCATATAAGGGTTTAATATCCAGACTATATAAAGAAGTCTTACAACTCAACAACCAAAAGAAAAACAACCCTATTTTTCCTGAAGTATAGTTGATTTACAATGTCATGCTATCAGGTGTACAGCACAGTGATTCAGAGATATGTGTGTGTGTGTGTGTGTGTGTGTGTGTGTGTGTGTATGTATATTATATATACCTGTGTGTGTATATATATATAATATATAAATATATATATTATATATATATTATATATATATATATATTATATATATATTATTATATATATATATATATATATAGAGAGAGAGAGAGAGAGAGAGAGAGAGAGAGAGCGCGCGCGCAAGAGAGAGAGAGAGAGAGAGGGATTCTTTTCCCATATAGGTTATTACAGAGTATGGAGTATAGTTCCCTGTGCTATACAGTAGGTCCTTGTTGGTTATCTATTTTATATAAATAGTAGTGTGTATATGTTAATCCCAACCCCTAATTTATCCCTCCCCCCACTTTTCCCCTTTGGTAAACAAAAGTTTGTTTTCTATGTCTCTGAGTCTGTTTGTATATTGTAAATAAGCTCATTTGTATCTTTTTTTTGGATTTCACATACAAGCAGTATCATATTTGTCTTTGTCTGGCTTACTTCACTTAGTATGATAATCTCTATGTCCACCCATGTTGCTGCAAATAGCATTATTTCATTCTTTCTTATGGCTGAATAATATTCCATTGTGTTCATATATAGATAGATAGATAGATATAGATATACACACACACCACATCTTCTTTATCCATTCATCTGTTGATGGACACTTAGGTTGCTTCCATGTCTTGGCTATTGTAAATAGTGCTGCAATAAACATTGGGGTGCAAGTAGCTTTTTAAATTATAGCTTTCTCCGGATATATGCCCAGGAGTGGGATTGCAGGATCATATATGGTAACTCTGTTTTTAGTTTTTCAAGGAACCTCCACACTGTTCTCCATAGTGGCTGCATTAATTTACATTCCATCTGACAGTGTAGGAGGGTTCCTTTTTCTCCACACCCTCTCCAGCATTTATTGTAGACTTTTCGATGATAGCCATTTTATTTTTTTAGTTTTTTTAAATTAATTAATTTATTTATGGCTGCATTGGGTCTTCGTTGATGTGCACAGGCTTTCTCTAGTTGCAGCGAGCAGGGGCTACTCTTTGTTGCAGTGCACAGGCTTCTCAGTGTGGTGGCTTCTCTTGTTGCGGAACATGGGCTCTAAGTACACAGGCTTCAGTAGTTGTGACACGTGGCCTCAGTAGTTGTGGCTCACAGGCTCTAGAGTTCAGGCTCAGTCATCGTGGCACACAGGCTTAGTTGATCTGCAGCATGTGGGATCTTCCTGGACCAGGGCTCGAACCCTTGTCCCCTGCATTGGCAGGCAGGTTCTTAACCACTGTGCCACCAGAGAAGTCCCTTGATGATGGCCATTCTGACTGGAGTGAGGTGATACCTCACTGTAGGAAAAACAACCCAATTTTATTTATTTATTTTTTATTTAAAGAACAGAATTTATTTCTTACAGTTCTGAAGGCTAGAAAGTCCAAGATCAAGGTTTAGCCAACACTCTTATATGGTGAAGGCTCTCTTCCTGGCTTGCAGACAGCTTCCTTCTTGCATGGTGGGGATAGGGAGTGCGAGGAAAGCAAGTTCTCTGGTGCCTCTTCTTATAAGGGTACTAATCTCATCATGAGGGCCCTACCTCGTATAAACCTAATTACCTCCCAAAGGTGCTATCACCAAACACACTGAGAGTTAGGGCTTCAGCATCTGATCTTGGGGCAGAGGGGACACAGTTCAGTTCACAGCATTTTGTAAAAACTGGCACCAGTAGAAATGCTAATTTTTTTAATGTTCAGCAGCTTATAACACCATTTATAACAACACTTAACATGATATTAATACATCTGTTATCTTAAAAATAACCAATTTTAAAAGAGGAAAAGGACTTTAATAGACATTTCTCCAAAGAAGCTATATAAATAGCCAATAAGCACGTGGAAAGATGCTCAATGTCATTAGATATCAGAAAAATGCAAGCCAAAGGCACAATGAGAAACCACTTCACTCCTAGTAAGATGGCTATAATAATAATTTTTTAAGCCCAGAAAATAACCAGTGTTGTTGAGGATGTGGAGAAACTATAACCCTCATTCAACTGCTGGTGGGAATATAAAATGGTGCAGCCACTATGAAAAACAGTTTGGTGGTTCTTCAAAAAGTTAAACATAAAATTACCATGTTAACAAACATTCCAGTCTTATATATATATCCAAAAGAATTAAAAACAGGGATTCGAACCGATACTTGTACATCAATGTTCACAGCAGCACTATTCACAATAACCAAAAGGTGGAAATAACTCAAGCATCCATCAATTGATGAACAGATAAACAAAATGAGGTATATACATAAAATGAAATATTATTCAACCATAGAAAGGAATACAGTTCCGATACATGCCACAACATGGACCTTGAAAGTATTAATGCTAAATGAAATAAGCCAGACACAAAAGGATAAATATTGCATGATTCCACTTATATGAAATATCTAGAATAAACAAATTCATAGAGACAGAAAGTAAATTAGAGGTTACCAGGGGAGGCAGTAATGAGGAGTAATTGTGTAATGGGTACAAAATTTCTATGGATACAGAGTGGTGATGCTTGTACAACACTGTGAATGTACTTAATGCCACTGAATTGTACACTTAAAATGGTTAAAATGGCAAATTTTATATATCTCAGCACAATCAAAATTATGGTAGAGGGCTTCCCTGGTGGCGCAGTGGTTGAGGGTCCGCCTGCCGATGCGGGAGACACGGGTTCGTGCCCTGGTCCGGGGGGATCCCACGTGCCGCGGAGCAGCTCAGCCCGTGAGCCGTGGCCGCTGGGCCTGCGTGTCCGGAGCCTGTGCTCCGCAGCGGGAGAGGCCACAACAGTGAGAGGCCCGCATACCGCAAAAAAAAAAAAAAAAATTATGGTAGAATGTCAGCAAATGAATATAAAAAGAAGGATGGAATTAGAAAAACAGCCAGTTGTCAACCTTCACAGTACTAATTTAGGCAAGAAATCTCCATGGATGGTGAAAGTGGGATGAGAAATTGAATTTTACACAGTCTCAAAGTATCACCTCACAAAACACTTAGGAATAACAAAGGGAAAAATACATAAGTTTACACTGGCAAAACCTGGAAGACACCATTTTAACCAAGAAATCAAAGTTAGCACCACCAACAATAGAGTAAATTGATCCTGCATGCCACCCAAAAGAATCACTTCTGTGATTTTCTGGCCCCAAATTCATAACCTGGTCTAATCATGAGGAAACTCCAAACAAACCTTAATTTGGTTAGGACGGGGAAACTGGGAAGATGTAGTTTAAGGGTTCAAACTTGCAACAAATAGATAAGTTCTGGAAATCTAACGTACAACATAGTGATTACAGTCAACAATGTGCTACAAATTTTAAAACTGCTAAAAGACTAGAGCTTAACTGTTCTCAACACAAAATAATGATATTTATGTGACATGATAAAGGTGTTAGCTAACACTACTACAGTAATCATATTGCAACATATAAGTGTATCAAATCAACATGTCATATACTTCAAATTTATACAATATTATATGTCAATTATATCTCAATAAAATTTCTTTTTAACTTTTAAAAAACAAATTAAGTCACATTCTACAAAATGACTGTTCTGTAATCGTCATGAAAGTCAAGGCAAAAATGAGAAAGTGTTCCACTGAAAGAGACTGGTGACTAGGTGAATCCTATGTTGAATCCATTTTGTGTAAAGAACAATATTGAGAAACTTGAACGGGGTCTCTGGTAAATGGGTATACAGGAGTTCTTTGTACTATTCCTATAATAGTTTTGTAACCCCTGAGGGGTGGCTGAGAGGGGGGAGGGGTTCCCACACCTGGAGGGACCCTCAGGGGCTTGGATCAGGGGTGAACGTGCCCAGCATTTCCCCTGCTCAAGGCTGGGGAAGTCTGCCCGGCTCTCGGGCAGGGTCTCACGCCCTCAGAGGCCCCCTATGGGCTGCGTTGGTCCTGGGAGTGCAGGGGGAGAACAGGAGAGGCCGGGGGTGGGGGGGAGAAGAAAGGCGGTCAGGAGGGCCCCTCCAGGACCAGAGGAGTGGGAGAGGAGTGGAGGGCGTTGGCTCTGCTAACCCAAACCCAGGAAACCTGCTGGGCTCCCAGGCCAGGTGCCCCACCCTCAATGGCCCCCTGGAGGCCACCTGGGTCCTGGGGGCATAGGAGGGAGGCCAGGGAGATCAGAGGTGGGGGGCACACCAGGGATCCCTCAGTTCCTTTGAGCCTAAGCCCCACCCCCTAAACGCCCCAGGGCCTTTTCCAGCCCTGTGGGTCCTAAGCATAGGCCCTGCCCACCATCCAAACCCTTCCCCTGCTTAGGCCCCACTGACCACAGCCAAGACCTTTTCCACTATTTCGTTTTTCTCCTCCTATTTTTTACTATTGTGGTTCAGTTTTACCTTCCAGTTGTTGTTTCATCTGTATGTTTATTTTTATATTCTTTCTAACATATCTGTTAGTTTCCTAGTCTAATTTTATTTTTTACTTTGTTATTGTTCTTTTTTTCCCATCCTGTGTGGCCTGCAGGATCTTGGTTCACAAGCTGGGGGTTGGGCTGAAGCTCCTGCAGTGGGAGCTCCAAGTCTGAACTACTGGATTTAACAGAGAGCCTCAGACCCCAGGGAATATTCATAGGAGTAAGGTCTCATGGAGGTCCTCATCTCAGCACCAAGTCCCAGCTCTACCAAACAGCCTACAAATTCCAGTACTGGAAGCCTCAGTCCAAACAACCAGTAAGACAGGAACACAATCCCACTCATTAAAAAGAAAAAAAAAAAAAAAAAAAAAACCACAGACAGCAAAGATGATCCAGAATCTCAGAAACAGAATGGAGGCACGGATTGAAAAAAATACAAGAAATGTTTAACAGAGATGAACAATACAATAACTGAAATGAAATATGCACTGGAAGGAATCAATAACAGAAGGACTGAGGCAAAAGGAGGAATAAGTGAGGTGGAAGACAAAATGGTGGAAATAACTGCCAAGGAACAGAATAAAGAAAAAAGAATGAAAAGAATTGAAGACAATCTCAGAGACCTCTGTGACAACACTAAACACACCAATATTCAAATTATAGGGGTCCCAGAAGCAGAGAAAAAGGGTCTGAAAATATCTGAAGAGATTATAGTCAAAAACTTCCATAACATGGAAAACGAAATAGTCACCAAGTCCACGAAGTGCAGAGTCCCATAAGGATAAACTCTAGGAGAAACACATCACAACACATATTAATCAAATTAACAAAAATTAAATTCAAAGAAAAAATATTAAAAGCAGCAAGGGAAAAACAAAAAATAACACACACAGGAATCCCCATAACGTTATCAGCTGATTTTTCAGCAGAAACTCTGCAGGCCAGAAGGGAGTGGCAGGATATACTTAAAGTGAGGAAAGAGAAAAACCTACAACCAAGATCACTCTACCCAGCAAGGATTTCATTCAGATTTGACAGAGAAATCAGAAGCTTTTCAGACAAACAAAAGGTAAGAGAATTCAGCACCACCAAACCAGCTTTACAGCAAATGCGAAAGAAACTTCTCTAGGGGGGAAACACAAGACAAGAAAAAGACTCACAAAAACAAACCCAAAACAATTAATAAAATGTCAACAGGAACATACATATCAATAATAACCTTGAATATAAATAGATTACATGCCCTAACCAAAAGACACAAACTGGCTGAATGGATACAAAAACAAGACCCATATATATTCTGTCTACAAGAGACCCACTTCAGACCTAGGGACACATACAGACTGAAAGCTAAGGGATGGAAAAAGATATTCCATGCAAAGGGAAATCAAAAGAAAGCTGGAATAGCAATACTTGTATCAGATAAAATAGACTTTAAAATAAACACTCTTACAAGAGATAAGGAAGGACACTACATAATGATCAAGGGATCAATCCAAGAAGATATAACAATTATAAATATATATGCACCCAACATAGGAGCACCTCAATACATAAGGCAAATACTAACAACCATGAAAGGCAAAATCGACAGTAACATAATAATAGTAGGGGACTTCAACACCCCACTTACACCAATGGAAAGATCATCCAAACAGAAAATAAATAAGGAAACACAAGCTTTAAATGACACAACAGACACAGATACATTTAACTGATATTTATAGAACACTCCACCCAAAAGTGGCAGAATACACTTTCTTCTCAAGTGCACATGGAATATTCTCCAGGATAGATCACATCTTGGGTCATAAATCAAGCCTCAGAAAATTTAAGAAAACTGAAATCATATCAAGCATCTTTTCTAACCACAACGCTATAAGACTGCAAATCAATTACAGGAAAATATCTGCAAAATACACAAATACAAGGAGGCTAAACAGTGTGCTACTAAATAACTAAGAGATCACTGAAGAAATTAAAGAAGAAATTTTAAAAAAATACCTAGAAACAAATGACAATGAAAACACAACGACCCATAACCTATGGGACACAGCAAAAGCAGCTCTAAGAGGGAAGTTTATAGCAATTCAATCTCACCTCAAGAAACAAGAAAAATCTCAAATAAACAATCTAACCCTATACCTAAAGCAACTAGAGAAAGAAGAACAAAGAAAGCCCAAAGTCAGTAAAAGGAAAGAAATCATAAAGATCAGAGCAGAAATAAATGAAACAAAAATGAAGAAAACAATAGCAAAGATCAATAAAACTACAAGTTAGTTCTTTGAGGAGATAAACAAAATTGATAAACCCTTAGCCAAACTCATGAAGAAAAAAAAGGAGAGGATGCAAATCAATAAAATTAGAAATGAAGAAGGAGAAATCACAACTGACACTGCAGAAATATAAAGGATTATAAGAGACTACTACAAACAACTATAGGCCAGTAAAATTGACAACCACGAAGAAATGGACAAATTCTTGGAAAAGTACAATTTTCCAAGAATGAACCAAGAAGAATTAGAAAATATAAACAGACCTATCACAAATAATGAAGTTGAAACTATAATTAACAATCTTCCAACAAACAAAAGTCAAAGACCAGTTGGCTTCACAGCCTAATTCTATCAAACATATAGAGCAGAGCTAACACTGAACCTTCTCAAACTCTTCCAAAAAATTGCAGAGGAAGGAACACTCCCAAATTCATTCTACCAAGCCACCATCACCCTGATACCAAAACCAAAAAAATATATCACAAAAAAAGAAAAATATAGACCAATATCACTGAAGAACATAAATGCAAAAATCCCCAACAAAATACTAGCAAACAGAATCCAACAACATATTTTTTATTTGTTTTTTTTTGTTTTTTGCGGTACACAGGCCTCTCACTGCTGTGGCCTCTCCCGCTGTGGAGCGCAGGCTCTGGATGCACAGGCTCCAAATGCACAGGCTCAGCGGCCATGGGTCACGGGCCCAGCCGCTCTGTGGCCTGTGGGATCTTCCCGGACCAGGGCACAAACCCACGTCCCCTGAATCGGCAGGCGGATTCTCAACCACTGCACCACCAGGGAAGCCCCCAACAACATATTAAAAGGATCATACCCCATGATCAAGTGGGATTTATCCCAGGGATGCAAGGATTCTTCAATATATGCAAACCAATGTGATACACCATATTAAAAAATTAAGGAATAAAAATCATATGATCATCTCAACAGATGCAGAAAAAGCTTTTAACAAAATTCAACACCAATTTATGATAAAATCTCTCCAGAAAATGGGCATAGAGAGAATCTACCTCAACACAATAAAGGTGATATATGACAAACCCACAGCAAACATCATACTCAATGGTGAAAAACTGAAAGCGTTTCTACTAACATCAGGAACAGGACAAGGATGTCCACTCTCGCCATTCTTATTCAACATAGTTTTGGAAGTCTTAGATGTGGCAATCAGAGGAGAAAAAGATATAAAAGGAATACAAATTGGGAAAGAAGAAGTAAAACTGTCACAGTTTGCAGATGACACGATACTGTACATAGAAAATCCTAAAGATGTTAGCAGAAAACTGCTAGAACTAATCAAGGAATTTGGTAAGGTTGCAGGATACAAAATTAATGCACAGAAATCTCTGGCATTCCTATACAGAAACAACGAAAAATCAGAAAGAGAAATTAAGGAAACAATCCCATTTACCATCACAACAAAAAGACGAAAATACCTAGGAATAAACCTACCTAAGGAGGCAAAAGACTGGGACTCAGAAAACTATAAAACACCGATGAAAGAAATCAAAGATGACATAAACAGATGGAGATATATACCATGTTCTTGGATTGGAAGAATCAATATTGTGAAAATGACTATACTACCCAAAGCAATCTACAGATTCCATGTAATCCCTATCAAACTACCAATGGCATTCTTCACAGAATTAGAACAAAAAAATTTACAGTTGGTATGGAAACACAAAAGATCATGAATAGCCAAAGCAATCCTGAGAATGAAAAACAGAGCTGGAGGAACAGGCTCCCCAACTTCAAACTGTACTACAAAGCTACAAAATCAAGACAGTATGGTACTGGTACAAAAACAGAAATATAGACCAATGGTACAGGATAGAAAGCCCAGAGATAAACCCACACATATATGGTCACCTAATTTATGACAAAGGAGGCAAGAACATACAATGGAGGAAAGACAGCCTCTTCGGTAAGTTGTGCTGGGAAAACTGGACAGCTATATGTAAAAGAATGAAATTAGGACACTCCCTAACACCATACACAAAAATAAACTCAAAATGGATTAAAGACCTAAATGTAAGACCAGACACTATAAAACTCTTACAGAAAAACATAGGAAAAACACTCTTTGACATAAACCACAGCAATATCTTTTTTGACCCACCTCCTAGAGTAATGAAAATAAAAACAAAAATAAACAAATGGGACCTAATGAAACTTAAAAGCTTTTGCACAGCAAAGGAAACCATAAACAACATGAAAAGACAACCTTCAGAATGGGAGAAAATATTTTCAAATGGAACAATGGACAAAGGATTAATCTCCAAAATTTATAAACAGCTCATGGAGCTCAAAATCAAAAAAACAAACAATCCAATTAAAAACTGGGCTGAAGACCTAAATAGACATTTCTCTGAAGAAGACATACAGACGGCCAAGAGGCACAGGATAAGATGCTCAACATCACTAATTATTAGAAAAATGCAAATCAAAACTACAATGAGGTAACACCTCACACCAGTCAGAGTGGCCATTATCAAACAATCTAGAAACAATAAATGCCTGAAAGGGTGCTGTGAAAAGGGAACCCTCCTGCACTGTTGGTGGGAATGTAAACTGATACAACAACTATGGAGAACAGTATGGAGGTTCCTTAAAAAACTAAAAATAGAACTACCCTATGACCCAGCAATCCCACTACTGGGCATATACCCTGAAAAAAACCATAATTCAAAAAGGGACACGTACCACAATGTTCACTGCAGCACTGTTTACAAATAGCCAGGACATGGAAGCAACCTAAGTGTCCATCAACAGATGAATGGATAAAGAAGATGTGGCACATATATACAATGGAATATTACTCAGCCATAAAAAGAAACAAAACTGATATATTTATAGTGAGGTGGATGGACCTAGAGTCTGTCATACAGCGTGAAGTTAAGTCAGAAAGAGAAAAACAAATACTGTATACTAACATATACATATGGAATCTAAAAAAAAATGGTACTGATGAACCTAGTGGCAGGGCAGGAATAAAGACACAGACATAGAGAATGGACTTGAGGCCACAGGGTGAGGAAGGATAAGCTGGGACGAAGTGAGAGAGTAGCATGGACACATATACACTACCAAATGTAAAATAGCTAGCTAGTGGGAAGCAGCTGCATAGCACAGGGAGATCGGCTCAGTGCTTGGTGACCACCTAGATAGGTGGGATAGGGAGGGTGGGAGGGAGTCTCAAGAGGGAGGGGATATGGGGATATATGTATGCATATGGCTGATACACTTTGTTGTACAACAGAAGCTAACACAGTATTATTAAGCAATTATACTCCAATCAAGATCTATTAAAAAAAGAAATAACCCATATCACTTATTCAAAAACCCTTTCTAGTAAAGAACAAAGGAAGCAAAATATTTCAAAGCTTGGCTAAGTAAGTAGATCTGATCTAAAATATAATCTCTAAAGGATCACATGAAGTAGTAATGATTCTTCCTAGAACTTGATATAGCATATTTTTAAATGCTTAGAGAATAAAGGCAGAGATTTCACTCACCATTTTGGGCAGCCTTATCAACATTTCTTTACAGCGCAGTATACATGTAGATGCTCTTTGAAAATCCTCTTGAGCAACTGCCTGGGAAAACAAAAAAAATGTCAGTAACCGGTTAAAATGAAATAACAAGCTATTTGTCTATAAGTCAAATCTAATATATTTTAACTGGTGTTTAAAAGTCTTGATTTCTTTTCTAATCTTTTTTTTTTTTTTTTGCGGTACTTGGGCCTCTCACTGTTGTGGCCTCTCCCGTTGCGGAGCACAGGCACCGGACGCGCAAGCTCAGTGGCCATGGCTCACGGGCCCAGCCGCTCTGCGGCATGTGGGATCTTCCCGGACCGGGGCACAAACCCGTGTCCCCTGCATCAGCAGGCGGACTCTCAACCTCTGTGCCACCAGGGAAGCCCTATAATCTTCTTTATAAGTCAAATCTAACATATTTTAACTGGTGTTAAAAAGTCTTAATTTCTTTTCTAATCTTAGCAATGCTAACTGGTTGAGCTAAACATAATAGCCAGCTCAAAATACAGAGAAATAAGTGATAAGAATCTTGGGTAAGACAAAGTTGACACTGAATAACAAGAGTTATTTCATTTTTCTGGAAATATCAAAATTGGTGTATTATACAATCTTATGTTATTATATTATAATGCCATCTCTGATAGATGTTTCCCCAGCTTGAAGAGCTCTTGTATTTATCTCCACATTAGAGGAGTTTTTTACATTAAATAGCAGTCTTTTGTCCTAAAACAGGCTCATAATAACTTCATAGTCTGAAATGCTATGAACATCTGCTATGAAAGGCAGTTTAGTGCAATCCTATCTTGGAGCTAGAAGAGCTACTCTGATATTTATTACGTATAACCTTGAACCTTATGCTTTCATGGCTTTAGCTTCCTCATGTATAAAACGAGGATACTGTACTAAATTATCTCTTAAGATTTCTTTCGGGCTTCCCTGGTGGCGCAGTGGTTGAGAATCCGCCTGCCAATGCAGGGGACACGGGTTCGTGCCCCGGTCCGGGAAGATGCCACATGCCGTGCAGTGGCTGGGCCCGTGAGCCATGGCCACTGAGCCTGCGCCTGCGCTCCGCAATGGGAGAGGCCACAACAGTGAGAGGCCCGCATACCGCAAAAAAAAAAAAAAAAAAAAAAAAAAAAAAAAAATTTCTTTCAGCTCTACCATTCTATGACACTCAAATGAATGAACACACATTACTTGTGTGTTCACACTTGTAGAAGAGGCTTGTTTCTGTCATTAAAGAATTTAGCTGATGAGGCATACTAAAAGAAACATGGACATATACAAAAAATAATTTTCTGAAGTACTTTCTCGGGGCAAAACTCCCTACATTCACTATTTTCTTTTCTCTTCATGTGGTGTCAAATATTTTTGTGCTTTGGATAATAAAAGAATTGAGTAGAGAGAAGAAAAGATGAAGAATGTAAGAAGCCAGCTTCTCTCTAGTTTTCTCCTCTATCTACTTGTTGAATCTTAAGCTTGACATTTTGCTGAGTAGATACCCTTCTCTAAGGCTTTAATACTAGATTTTGTTAAAGGAGAAAAAAACTGTAAGCACAAGAACCTCAATAAGCCAAATCTCAATTATCTATAGATATTAAAAAATAATATTCCCATCTATACAAATAAATGTTTGATGAATACGTGCTAATTGATTTATTCAAGGTGAAGAAAATCTTATTATAAAAGAGATACACTGAGTGACAAACATCATATCAGAGGAGGATGCTTTCTGTTCTTAAAAGATATAAAACAAGCCTTTAATAGTCAAAGAATCCATAAAGTGTCTATCAATACTCAGATTTTACAAAGGTCCAAAGGTCTTTTCATGTTTTCCTAAAACTTATTGAGGTAGAAGGCAACTATTAAAAAACGTATTCAATGAGAAATTGATAAAATACAATTTATTGGTTTTTTCCTGTTAAAAAAGAATATATGACTTTTACAGAGATCTTTAAAAATACAGAATATTTTTAAAGAATAAAATGAACTGTAATCTCCAAACTCAGATGATCACTACTGATATTCAGGTATATTTCCTTTCAAAACCATCTAGGTTTATATTTATAGAGTTTAGATCTTGTTTTATTGTTTTATTGAATTTCTAAATTTGAATTGTTAAGTAAACAATCTAACATTAAACATCTTTATCTTTCAACAACAAAAATATACTGAGATTTTATCTCAGAGGAAATAAGAGGTCTAATAATTCAAACTAGTTTTGAAAATTTATTCATCTTGTTGGACCAGAAATCAATATTTCAAATCCAAACAATATAGAATTCCAGTAAAAGAAGTCTTAAGGAAGAGGCAGCATGATGTAATGCTGTAGAAACCTTTGGTGAGCATTATACTTACCAGTGGAGCTTTCTGAAAATCATATGCCCAGGTCCCACCACTTGGAGATTCTGAATCATTAGGTCTGGGATGATGCCCAGCCTATACTGATGTAGTAAAAAGAATACAGGATTTGGATTCCCAGCTTCCCCTCTTCTTTGCTCAGTGAACTTAGGCAAGTCACAACCTCTTTGAACCTCAATTTCCTTAATCGTAAAATAGGGATAGTAATGTCTATCACATAGGGCTGATCTTATGAGGATCAAATGAGATCACAGATATGAAGGCACTTTGTAAACTGTAAGGCAGTACACAAAAATGTTAACATATTTAACAGTCAAAACTACCACCAGTGCCAAGAATTGTAACAAAGGAAGTTATCTGTTCCTGTGTGGTACTCACTGCTTGTAAAATCATATGCTAGCAGGTCTATAAAGTATTATAACTTATACTGATGGATCAAGGAATCTTAAGTTTCCCTTCCTTAGAAGAGAGAAGAAAAACTCCAAGGTTGGACCTGAACTGCTGCTACAAAGGATTATTGCCATTGTGCAAGGAATTAAATGCTAGACAGACTATCACCTAATATGCTAAGTGATGATGATAACACAATCAATCCAAAGACAGTAAACTATGCTGTATGGATCCACTAAAAATTTATGCTAACTTCAACTGGACCTTCACTTTAGCTCAGCAAACAAGAATGTTACAGCTCCTAGTACCATGTCAAGTATATAGTAAATGCTCAGTAAAAATTAGTTCCCTTCTTTGTTGATTTTCTTAGGTCATTTCCCACCCAGATGTTCCAGCCCTTCTTCGTACTCTTCAAGTGCTCCATAACATACCACAAACTCCTACTGCACCTCTCCCAAAAATTACTTCACCTTCCACCTTATTTAAAAAACTCATGCGCTACTCAACATCTAATTCTTCTTTGCAGTGTAAAATACCTAACGTATGTCCCTTTCTTAACCATATAAAATTCACAATTTTCTTAATTTTCAGAGCATAATTAGTTGTTTACCTTGTTTACCTTTTGTTTTACTGTGGAACTGGAACTTCATTCATATGAAAGCAATTATCCTAGTGTAATGTATCTGCTTACACATCTGTATCTTCCACAAAACTTACCTTAAGTTCCTATAAGAGAGGTACCACACATTAACATGATTATTTTTTTGGCCACACCACTCACGTGGCTTGCAGCAGGGGTCCCTAACCAGGCCACCTAGCAGGAGGTGAGCGGCGGGCCACTGAGCGAAGCTTCTTCTGTATTTACAGCCGCTCTGCATCGCTCACATTACCACCTGAGCTCTGCCTCCTGTCAGATCAGCAATGGCATTAGATTCTCATAGGAGTGTGAACCCTACTGGGAACTGTGCATGCGAGGGATCTAGGTTGCACGCTCCTTATGAGAATCTAATGCCTGATGATCTGAGGTAGAGCTGAGGCAGTGACGCTAGCGCTGGGGAGCAGCTGCAAATACAGATTATCATTAGCAGAGAGGTTTGACTGCACAGAGACCATAATAAATCAATCGCTTGCAGACTCATATCAAAACCCTATCAGTGAGTGGCAAGTGACAATTAAGCTGCATCTGGTGGCAGGCTTTATAGTGGCAAGTGAGTTGATGTACTTCAATTGTACAGTTGCATCTGGTGGCAGGCTTTAAGTCAGGATCCGACATTTACTTTAGTCTGCACATGGCCCACCCATTATTTTATTTACCACTTCCGTCCACGCCTCTTTCCTGCACTGTGTGCTTGTCTCAATCACAGTTTTGGTAAGCCCACAAGCTAACCCTAGCCAAAATGAGTAAAAAACAAACGTGCTAGAAAGCTACTTTGAAAAGGGGGGAAAGACCCAATGATGAGAAAGCAGAAGACGCTAAGACTGCCAACAAAAAGAAAGCTGCATTTAAAAGAAAGTACCGAGAGTCCTTAAATTACGGGTTCATTGCAATGGGTGATTCACATTCTCCAAGCCCGCTTTGTATAATATGTGGTGACCGGCTAACCAACAAAGCCATGAAACTGCTTTGCCACATGGAGAGCAAGCACCCTGCACTAAAAGATAAGCCTTTGGAGTTTTTCAAATGAAAAAAAAAAACACGAACATGAAGAACAGAAGCAATTATTGAAGGCCGCCACTTCATCAAATGTGTCTGCACTGAGAGCATTATCCTTAGTGGCTAACTGCATTGCTAAAGCTAAGAAGCCCTTTACTACTGGTGAAGAGTTGATCCTGCCTGCTGCTAAGGACATCTGTCGTGAACTTTTAGGAGAGGTGGCACGTATTCCCCTTTTGGCTATCACCATACTAGATGACTTGATGAAATAGTAGAGGATATTGAGGCACAATTGTTAGAGAAGATTAATGAGTCACCATGGTACACAATCCAAGTTGATGAGTCTACTGATGTTGACAACAAGGTAAGAATGCTTGTTTTAGTGTGACATATTTTTCAGAAGGATGTGCCTGAGGATATGTTATGTGCACTTTTGTTGCCAACCAACACCACAGCTACAGAACTATTCAAGTCTTTGAATGATTACATATCAGGAAAACTGAATTGGTCATTTTGTGTCGGTATATGCACGGACGGAGCAGCTCTCATGACTGGACGGCTTTCTCATTTCACTACTCGGGTCAAAGAAGTCACTTCTGAATGTGAGTCTACACACTGCATCATCCATAGAGAAATGCTGGCTAGCTGAAAAATGTCACCTGAACTTAGCAACATTTTGCAGGATGTGATTAAAATTATCAACCACATTAAAGTACGTGCCCTTAACTCACATCTGTTTGCGCAGCTCTGTGAGGAGGTGGACACAGAGCACACACATCTTCTCTATGCACAGAAGTGAGATGGCTTTCTAAAGGTGGATCACTGGCCAGAGTTTCTGAGTTATGAGAGCCGATCCAGAGATTGCTTTAGAAAAACAGTCACCACTGCCAGCGCATTTCAGTGACACAGAATGGGTTGCTAAACTTGCATACTTGTGTGACATATTCAATCTCCTCAACGAACTCAATCTGTCACTTCAAAGGAGAAGGGTAACTGTGTTCAAGTCGGCAGATAAAGTGGCTGCATTCTAAGCCAAACTGGAATTATAGGGGTGACGAGCGAACATTGGGATTTCTGACATACTTCAAACGTTAGCAGAGATTTTGAAAGAGACTGAGCCAGGGCCTTCTTTCTCCCAGCTGGTAAATGATCACCTACCTCAGCTTTTAAACGAGTTTGAGCATTACTTCCCAACTACAAAAGATCCCCGAACGGGGAAGGAATGGATCTGCAACCCATTTGTGAATAAGCCAGGTGAATCAACTTTGTCCATGCTAGAAGAGGATCAACTGCTTGAGATCGCAAATGATGATGGCCTTAAAAGTATGTCTGAGACAACTTCAAATCTCCATACATTATGGATTAAAGTCAAAGCAGAATAATCCTGAGATTGCCACAAAAGCACTGAAAAGCCTGCTTCCATTTCCAACATCCTATCTTCGTGAAGCAGGGTTTTATGCAGTGACAGCAACCAAAATGAGATCACAGAGTAGACTGGACATAAGCAACACACTTCGGGTGTCACTGTCTCCCATCACCCCCAGATGTGACAGTCTAGTTGCAGGAAAACAAGCTCAGGGCTCCCACTGATTCTGTATTATGGTGAGTTGTATAATTATTTCATTATATATTACAATGTAATAGAAATAGAAATAAAGTGCACAATAAATGTAATGCACTTGAATCATTCCGAAACCATCCCACCCCTCCCTGGTCCATGGAAAAATTGTCTTTCACGAAACCGGTCCCTGGTGCCAAAAAGGTTGGGGACTGCTGGCTTGCGGGATCTTAGTTCCCTGACCAGGGATTGAAAGCTGGCCATGGCAGTGAAAGCACCAAGTCCTAACCACTGGACCGCCAGGGAATTCCCTGGTCTTTTTATCTCTAGTGCACAGAGCACTGACTTATATAGCAGGCACTAAATAAATGTTTTTCCCTCTGTACACGTATTTGATCAGATTCATTTCCATCTCCTTCTGGTATATGACCCATTAATTATGCCTTCCTCTTTATCAAACTCCTCCAATCTTCTTCCTGCTTTTTTATATTCTACCTATAATGTGTTCCTATATATTCTATTTTGAAAATAAAGTTCCTTTGACTGTGCTTCTCTCAGCAGCTACAACTCAATTTTTCTTCTCATTGTCAAACATCCTGACAGAATATGCTATATTAATGATTCTCAAATTTTAGCATAAACAGAATCATATGGAAGTCTTGCTAAAACACAGATTGTTGGACCCTACTTCCAGAATTCTGATTCACTGAGTCTGGAGTGGCACCCAAGAATTTTCATTTCAAACAAGTCCCCAGGTGATATTGATGCTGCTGGTCCAGGAACCACACATTGAGAATCATGGATCTAGATCAATCCTACACCAAAACAGTTCTGATTCTTTTTTATTAATAGTTGATTGATTCATTCATTCATTGATTTTTTGGCGGTGTTGGGTCTTTGTTGCTGCGTGGGAGCTTTCTCTAGTTGTGGAGAGCAGGGGCTACTCTTCATTGCGGTGCATAGGCTTCTCATCAGAGTAGCTTCTCTTGTTGCAGAGCACAGGCTCTAGCCACACGCAGGCTTCAGAAGCTTCAGCACACGGGCTCAGTAGTTGTGGCACACAGGCCCTAGAGCACGCAAGCTTCAGTAGTTGCAGCTCGTGGGCTCAGTAGCTGAGGCTCATGGACTCTAGAGCGCAGGCTCAGTAGCTGTGGTGCACAGGCTTAGCTGCTCCGTGGCATGTGGGATCTTCCTGGACCAGGGCTTGAACCCGTATCCCCTGCACTGGCAGGCGGATTCTTAACCACTGCACCACCAGGGAAGTCACAGTTCTGATTCTTTTTGGTCTCAGGGCCCTATAACTCTTAAAAATTGAGGACTCAAAAGAGATTTTGTCTATCTACTTTAAAGCTATCAATATTTACCATATTATAAATTAAAATGGAAATTTAAAAAAATATGTATTCATTGAAAAATGAGGTTGAATATGTTAATATAAATAACACATTCTTGTGAAAACTATATTTTCCAAAAATAAAAAAATTAGCAGAAAAGTACCACTGTACTACATTTTTACAAATCTGTAAATGGTTTAATAGAACACCTGGATTCTCATATCTGATTCTGCATTATACGTACTATAATGTTGTTTTGATTGAAGTATATGAAGAAAATCCATTCTTACAAATACATGCAGTTGGAAAATAGTCTTTTCAGATAATTGAAGCTATTCTTCTTTGATACAACACCAAAACTAAGCAAGTGGCAGCTTCTTAAAGGTTAGTTGCAGTGTGAATTCTGGAACCACACAAATGAACTTTTCATGAATGAATTTTTTCATTAAAACCCATGGATCTATCTTATACTTTGACTCCATCTTTTACCCATGCATGATTTTGTAACAATATGAACTGGTAATTTGCAAAATACTGGTTAAGTGAGTTATGTAGCTATACCAAGGTTGCCACATTCCATTATAACATGTCCAAAAAAATCACATTCATCCTCACCACTCTTATTCAACATAGTATTGAAAGTCCCAGCCAGCACAATAGGCTAGAAAAGGAAATAAAGGAAATACAGATTGGAAAGGAATAAAACTGCCCCTATCTGCAGATGACATGATAGTCTACACAGACAATTCCAAGAAATTTACAAAAAAATTCTAGAATAAGTGAATTCAGCAAAGATATAAGATGCAAGATTGGGCTTCCCTGGTGGCACAGTGGTTAAGAATCCACCTGCCAATGCAGGGGACACGGGTTTGAGCCCTGGTCTGGGAAGATCCCACATGACATGGAGCAACTAAGCCCGTGCACCACAACTACTGAAGCCCACACACCTAGAGCCTGTGCTCCACAACAAGAGAAGCCACCACAATGAGAAGCCCACGCACCACAACGAAAGAGTAGCCCCCGCTCACCGCTGCAAGTAGAGAAAGCCCACGACCCAACGCAGTCAAAAAAAAAAAGATGCAAGATCAACATATGAAAATCAATTTTAGAAGAATCACTCCTAGAATAGTGACTTAAAGATCTCTGAAACTCCATTCCTCCAGGAAAGCAATAAGGACTTGGGCAAAAATTGTCAAAATTAACTTTTTCAGAACTCTGGAAATTAAAAAAGAATTTGCAACGATCTTAGAGGTGTTTACTCAATAAAATTAGCTGATTTTTCTTGAATAAAAGAACTTGGTAAGGCCAACAAGCCTGTAGTAGTTTAAATTGGTCATTTGGGCTTCCCTGGTGGCACAGTGGTTGAGAGTCCACCTGCCGATGCAAGGGACACGGGTTCATGCCCCGGTCCGGCAAGATCCCACGTGCCGTGGAGCAGCTGGGCCCATGAGCCTGCACGTCTGGAGCCTATGCTCCGCAACGGGAGAGGCCACAACAGTGAGAGGCCCACGTACCAAAAAAAATAAAACAAAATAAAATAAATAAATAATAAATTGCTCATTTGATAAACCCCTCTCCAGCCCTGCAAAAGCCTTGAAAACCAGTAGATTGGGAACCATATTAGGCAATGAAAAGGACAGAATGAGTTTGGAAGAGCCAAAAAAGCCCCATCCCCAGAGAATCATCACTAATTGACCAGTCTGGCAGCTCCATGGAAAAGCCCCATTCATAGGTCTTTTGTTTTGAGATATAATTCATATACCATAAAATTCAACATTTTAAAGTGCACAATGAACTGCATTTTAAAACCACTGAAGTGGTTTTTAGTATATTCACAAGGTTGTGCAACCATCACCACTATTTCCAGAACATTTTCATCCCCAAATAAAACCCTGTACCCATTAGTAACCACTACCTATCACCTTTTTCTTCCAGTCCCTGGCAACCAATAAGCTACTTTCTATCTCTATGGATTTGCTTATTCTGGAAATGTAATATACATACAGTCATATAATAATAATACATGGCCTTTCATATCTAGCTTCTTTCACCTAGCAAAGTGTTCTCAAAGTTCACCCATGTTGTATCATGGATTAAATATTCCATTATATGGGTATGCTACATTTTGTTTATCCATTCATCAGCTGATTGACATCTGGATTGTTCCCATTTTGTTTTAGGTTTTTCTTTTAATTTTTTATATCATATGTATTTCTTATTGAAGTATACTTGATTTACAATATTACATTACTTTAGATGTACAGCACAGTGATTCAGTATTTTTACAGATTATATTCTTTAAAGCTATTACAAGATAATGACTATAATTCCCTTGTGCTATACAATATATTTTTGTTGCTTATCTACTTTATACACAGTAATTTGTATCTCTTAATTCCATACCCTTAAATTGTCCCTCCCCCCTTTCCCTCTCCAGTTGTTTCCTTTTTGGAGCTATTATGAACAATGCTGCTATGAATTTGTGTTACAAGCATTTGTATGAACATATGTTTTCAATTCTCTTGTGCATATACCTAGGAGTAGAATTGCTAAGTCATATGGAGGCTTTATGTTTAGCTTTTTGAGAACTTCCAAACTGCTTTCAACAGCAGCTGCACCATGTTACATTCCCATCAGCAGTATATGAGGATTTCAATTTCTCCATATCTTCACCAACACTTATTTTCCATTTTTGTATTTATACATATCTGAGTGTCTGCAACGTGGCATCTCATTGTGGTTTTCATCTGCATTTCTCTAATGACTAATAATGTTGAGCATCTTTCCATGTGCTTATTGGCCATTTGTTTATCGTCATTGGAGAAATGCCTACTCAAGTGTTTTGCTCATTTTAAATTTGAATTATTTATACTTCTTTGCTGAGTTCCAAGAACTCTTTATGTATTCTAGATGCTAGATAATTATCAGTTATATGACATGCAAACATTTTCTCCCATTCTGTAGCAGCCTACTGACTTCATAGTGTCTTTTGATGAACAAAAGTTTAAAATTTTGTGACTTCCCTGGTGGCACAGTGGTTAAGAATCCACCTACCAATGCAGGGGACACAGGTTCGAGCCCTGGTCCAGGAAGATCCCACATGCCACGGAGCAACTAAGCCCATGCACCACAACTACTGAGCCTGCACTCTAGAACCCGTGAGCCACAATTACTGAGCCCGCATGCCTAGAGCCTGTGCTCCACAACAAGAGAAGCCAGCACAATGAGAAGCACATGCCCCACAACAAAGAGTAGCCCCCACTCACCACAGCTAGAGAAAGCCCGCACGCAGCAATGAAGACCCAACACAGCCATAAATAAATAAATAAATAAATAAATAAATAAATTTATTTATTTATTTATTTATTTTTTTGCGGTATGCGGGCCTCTCACTGTTGTGGCCTCTCCCGTTGCGGAGCACAGGCTCCGGACGCGCAGGCCTAGCGGCCATGGCTCACGGGCTTAGTTGCTCCGCGGCATGTGGGATCTTCCCGGACCAGGGCACGAACCCGTGTCTCCTGCATCGGCAGGCGGATTCTCAACCACTGCGCCACCAGGGAAGCCCATTTATTTATTTTTATAAAAGAAAGTTTAAAATTTTGGTGAAGGCCAATTTAGCGATTTTTTCTTTGCTTGTGCTTGAGGTGTCATATCTAAGAAATCACTGCCTTACCTAAGGTCACAAAGATTTATACCTATGTTTTATTCTAAGAGTTTTATATTTTCAACTCTTACTTTCAGGTATTTGACCATAAATATGGGGGTTTATTTCTGGACTCTCAGTTCTTTTCAACTGATCTATATGTCTTCACACCAGTGGCACACTATCTTGATACTACAGTTTTGCAGCAAGTTTTGAAATTAAGAAATGTGAGTCCTCCAACTTTGTTCTTTTTCAAGATTGTTTTGCCTGTTTTGGGTCTCATGAGTGCTGATATGAATTTTAGGATAAGGGTATCAATATCTGCAAAAAGCAAGGAAGCTGGAATTTTGACAGGGATTGAATTCAATCTGTAGATCAATTTGGGGGAATACTGTCATCTTAACAATATTAAGCCTTCCAATCCATGAATATAGAATATTTTTCCATTTATTTTGATCTTAATTTCTTTCAATAAAATTTTCTGGCTTTCTTTCACTTCTTTTGTTAAATTTATTCATGAGTATAATCCCTATATAAAATTCTCTATTCTCAAATGACATGATCTTTTTTTTTTTTTTTTTTTTTGCGGTACGTGGGCCTCTCACTGCTGTGGCCTCTCCCATTGCGGAGCACGGCCGCGGCTCACGGGCCCAGCCGCTCCACGGCACGTGGGATCTTCCCGGACCGGGGCACGAACCCGTGTCCCTTGCATTGGCAAGCGGGCTCTCAACCACTGCGCCACCAGGGAAGCCCGACATGATCTTATATAGAGAATATCATAGAAATCCACACAAAAAAACTAGAAGAACTAATAAACAAGTTCAGCCAGGTTACAGCATACAATAAACAAAAATCAATTGTATTTCTTTTCACTAACAATGAATAAACCAGAAATGAAATTAAGAAATCAATTCCATTTAAATTACAACAAAAAATTAAAAATTAGAAATAAATTTAACAAAAGAACTGCAAGACTTATACACTAAAAACTATACAACATTGTTGAAAGAAATTAAAGAAGGCATAAATAAACAGAAAGATATCCCATGTTCACAAATCAGAAGACTTAATAGTCTTAAAATGGCAATGCTCTCCAAATTAAGCCAAAGATACAATGCAATTTCCATCAAAATTCTAGCTGGCTTTTTCTGCAGACACTGACATGCTGATCTTAAGATTCATCTAAAAATTTAAGGGACCCACAACAGGCAAAACCATTTTGAAAAAGAAGAACAAAGTCATAAGGCTAATACTTACTATTTCAAAACGTACTACAAAGCTACCATAGTCGAGACTATGATATTGGCATAAGGAAAGACATATAAATCAACAGAATAAAACTAACAGTCCAGAAATAAGTGCTTACATTTAGGGTCAATTGATTTTTGACAAGGGTGCAAAGACAATTCTATGAGGAAAGAATAGTCTCTTTTTAAAAATGGTGCTAGGACTGGATACCCAATACAAAAGAATGAAATTGCATACCTACCTCATGTCATATGAAAAATTGACTCAAAGTAGATCAAAGGCTTACATGTAAAGCTAAAAGCTATAAAATTCTTAGACTAAAATTCAGGAGTAAATCTTCATGATCCTGGATCAGGCAATGGCTTCTCAGATATGACAACTAAAGGACAAGCAACAAATGAAAATAATAGATGTCAATTCTCCCCAAATTGATATATAGGCTGAACATAATTCCAATGAAAATTCCAGCAAAAACTCTGTGTAAATGTGGACAAGATTATTCTAAAATTTATATGTAAAGAAAAAGGAATTAGAATAGCTAAAATAATTCTGAAAAATAATAATAAAATGGAAAGAATGACTCTACACATTTTCAAGACTTTATAGCTATAGTAACCAAGACAGAGTGGTACTGAAAGAAGGATACACCCATAGATCAAAAGGAGAGAATAGAGATCCCAGAAAGAAATCCTTCCACACAAGTATGGCCAACTGACATTTAACAAATGTGCAAAAGCAATTCAATGGCGGAGGGATAGTCTTTTCAACTAAAGGTGCTGGAGCAACTGGATATCCATAAACAAAAAAGGAAACTCAACCTAAACCTCACAACTTACACAAAAATTAACTCAAAATCAATAATAGATTTAAATGCAAAAGGTAAAGCTATAAAACTTTTAGAAGAAAATATAAGAGAAAATCTTTCAGATCTAAGGCTTGGTGAAGAGTTTTGAGACAGAATACCAAAAGCATAATCGATAACAGAAATAAATCAATTGGACTTCATCAAAATTACTTTTGTTCTGCAACCCGATTAAAAGACTGAACAGACAAGCTACAGACTAAGTGACAACACTTACAAACACATATTTGACAAAGAACTCAAATCTAGAATATATAATTCTCAAAATTCACAGTAAAAAAATCAAACAATCCAATTACAACATGGCCAAGAGACATGAAGAGACATCTCACCTAAGAGTATATACAAATGGTGGGACTTCCCTGGTGGTACACTGGTTAAGAATCCAGCTGCCACTGCAGGGGACATTGGTTCCAGCCCTGGTCCAAGAATATCCCACACACCGTGGAACAACTAAGCCCATGCGCCACAACTACTGGGCCTGCACTCTAGAGCCCACGACCCACAACCACTGAGCCACAACTACTGAAACCCATGCACCTAGAGCTTGAGCTACACAAGGAGAAGCCCACACACCACAACAAAGAGTAGTCCCCAGTCGCCGCAACCAGAGAAAGCCCGCGCGCAGCAACGAAGACCCAAAGCAGCCAAATAAACAAATAACCAAATTTTTTTTAAAAAGAGAATATACAAATGGAAAATAAGTACATTTAAAAAATCAACATCATTAGCCATTAGTGAAAGGCAAATTAAAACCAATGAGATATCACTACACGTCTAATAGAACAGCTAAAATAAGTCACAATACCAAATGCTGGCATGGATGCAGAGAATGGGATCTCTCATATATTGCTGGTGGGAATTAAAATGTCACATCCACTCTAAAAAACAGTTTGGGAGTCTCTTTAGAAATAAATAGCTAGGGGCTTACCTTGTGGCACACTGATTGAGAATCTGCCTGCCAATGCAAGAGACATGGGTTCGAGCCCTGGCTGGGAAGAACCCACATGCCACGGAGCAACTAAGCCCATGCGCTACAACTACTGAGCCTGAGCTCTAGAGCCCACAAGCCACAACTACTGAGCCCACGCGCTACAACTACAGAAGCCTGCATGCCTACAGCCCGTGCTCACAACAAAAAGCCACAACAATGAGAAGCCCGCGCACCGCAGAGAGAAGAGTAGCCCCCACTCACCACAACTAAAAAAAGCTGGTACACAGCAATGAAGACCCAACACAGCCATAAATAAATAAATAAATGAATAGGTAGAGGGGAGCTTCAAGATGGCAGAAGAATAAGACGTGGAGATGACCTTCCTCCCCACAAATACATCAGAAATACATCTGCAAGTGGAACAACTCCTACAGAACACCTACTGAACGCTGGCAGAAGACCTCAGACCTCCCAAAAAGCAAGAAACTCCCCACGCACGTGGGTAGGGCAAAACAAAAAAGAAAAGAGACAAAACAATAGAGACGGGACCCACACCAGTGGGAGGGAGCTGTGAAGGAGGAAAGGTTTCCACACACTAGGAAGCCCTGTCATAGGCAGAGACTGCCGGTGGCAGAGGGGGGAAGCTTTGGAGCCACAGAGGGGAGTGCAGCAACAAGGGTGTAGAGGGCAAAGCGGAGAGATTCCTGCACAGAGGATCGGTGCTGACTGGCACTCACCAGCCCGAGAGGCTTGTCTGCTCACCTGCCAGGGCAGGCGGGGACTGGGAGCTGAGGCTCGGGCTTCAGAGGACAGATTCCAGGGAAAGGACTGAGGTTGGCTGCATGAACACAGCCTGAGGGGGGCAGTGCGCCACAGCTAGGTGGGATGGAGTCCAGGAAAAAGTCTGGAGCTGCTGAAGAGGCAAGAGACTTTTTCTTGCCTCTTTGTTTCCTGGTGCGTGAGGAGAGGTGATTAAGAGAGCCGCTTAAAGGAGCTCCACAGACGGGCGCAAACCGAGGCTATCAGCACGGCCCCAGAAACGGGCATGAGACGCTCAGGCTGCTCCTGCAGCCACAAAGAAGCCTGTATGCTGGCACAACTCACTATGCACACCGCCCCTCACAGGAAGCTGTGCAGCCCACCACTGCCAGGGTCCTGTGATCCAGGGACAACTTCCCCGGGAGAACACAAGGCACACCACAGGCTGGTGCAACGTCACGCCGGCCTCTGCCACCGCAGGCTCGCCCCGCACTCCGTACCCCTTCTTCCCCCAGCCTGAGTGAGGAAGAGCCCCCGAATAAGCTGCTCCTTTAACCCCGTCCTGCCTAAGTAAGAACAGACGCCCTCAGACAACTTACACCCAGAGGCAGGGACAAATCCAAAGCTGACACCAGGAGCTGTGTGAACAAAGAAGAGAAAGGGAAATTTTTCCCAGCAGCCTCAGGAGCAGTGGATTAATTGTTCAAAACCAACTTGACATACCCTGCATCTGTGGAATACCTGAAGTGACAATGAATCATCCCAAATTGAGGAGGTGGACTTTGGGAGCAACGATATATATATATATATTTTTTTCCCTTTTTCTCTTTTTCTGAGTGTGTATGTGTATACTTGGTTGTGTGATTTTCTCTGTATAGTTTTCCTTTTACCATTTGTTCTAGGGTTCTGTCTGTCCATTTTTTGGTTTGTCTTTTAGTATACTTTTCAGGGCTTGTTATCATTGGTGGACTTGTTTTTTGCTTTGGATGCTCACTTCTTTCTTTTGTTCTTTTTAATTACTTAAAAAAATTTTAATGATTATGTTTTGTTTAATAACATTTTTATTTTATTATATTTTATTTTATATTTTTCTTTCTCTCCTTTTTTTCTCCCTTTTATTCTGAGCAATGTGGATGACAGGATCTTGGTGCTCCGGCCAGGGGTCAGGGCTGTGCCTCTGAGGTGGGAGACCCAAGTTCCAGACATTGGTCCACAAGAGACCTCACAGCTCCATGTACTATCAACTGGCAAAAATCTCCCAGAGATCTCCACCTCAATGCCAAGACCCAGCTCCACCCAATGAACAGCAAGCTACAGTTCTTGACACCCTATGCCAAACAACTAGAAAGACAGGAACACAACCACACCCACTAGCAGAGAGGCTGCCTAAAATCATACTAAGGTGACAGACACCCCAAAACACACCAGCAGACATGGACCTGCCATTAAAAAGACAAGATCCAGCCTCATCCACCAGAACACAGGCACTGGACCCCTCCACCAGGAAGCCTACACAACCCACTGAACCAACCTTAGTTAGCCACTGGGGGGCAGAAACCAAAAACAACGGGAACTACGAACGTGCAGCCTGTGAAAAGGAGACCCCAAACTGAGTAAGTTAAGCAAAATGAGAAAACAGAGAAACACACAGCAGATGAAGGAGCAAGGCAAAAACCCATCAGACCAAACAAACGAAGAGGAAATAGGCAGTCTACCTGAAAAACAATTCAGAATAATGACAGTAAAGATGATCCAAAATCTTGGAAATAGAATGTAGAAAACACAAGAAACCTTTAACAAGGACCTAGAAGAACTAAAGGGTAAACAAACAATGATGAACAGCACAATAAATGAAATTTAAAATTCTCTGGAAAGACTCAATAGCAGAATAACTGAGGCAGAAGAACGGATAAGTGACCTGGAAGATAAAATAGTGGAAATAACTACTGCAGAGCAGAATAAAGAAAGAAGAATGAAAAGAATTGAGGACAGTCTCAGAGACTTCTGGGACAATATTAAACCTACCAACATTCGAATTACAGGGGCCCCAGAAGAAGAAGAGAAAAACAAAGGGACTGAGAAAATATTTGAAGAGATTAGAGTTGAAAATTTCCCTAATATGGGAAAGGAAAGAGTTAATCAAGTCCAGGAAGCACAGAGACTCCCATACAGGATAAATCCAGGGAGAAACACACCAAGAAACATATGAATCAAACTATCAAAAATTAAATACAAAAAAATTATTAAAAGCAGCAAGGGAAAACCCACAAATAACATACAAGGGAATCCCCACAGGTTAACAGCTGATCTTTGAGGAGAAACTCTGCAATCCAGAAGGGAGGGGTAGGACATATTTAAAGTGATGAAAGGGGAAAACCTACAACCAAGATTACTCTAGCCAGGAAGGATCTCATTCAGATTTGATGGAGAAACTAAAACCTTTACAGACAAGCAAAAGCTAAGAGAATTCAGCATCACCACACCAGCTTTACAACAAATGCTAAAGAAACATCTCTAGGCAGGAAACACAACAGAAGAAAAAGACCTTCAATAACAAACCCAAAACAATTAAGAAATTGGTAATAGGAACATACATGTCGATAATTACCTTAAATGTAAATGGATTAAATGCTCCAAGCAAAAGACACAGGCTGGCTGAATGGATACAAAAACAACACCCATATATATGCTAATCTACAAGAGACCCACTTCTGACCTAGGGACACATACAAACTGAAAGGGATGGGATGGGAAAAGATATCCCATGCAAAGGGAAATCAAAAGAAAGCTGGAGTAGCAATTCTCATATCAGACAAAATAGACTTTAAAATAAAGACTATTGCAAAAGACAAATAAGGACACTACATAATGATCAAGGGGACAATCCAAGAAGAAGATATAACAATTGTAAATATTTATGCACCCAACATAAAAGCACCTCAATACATAAGGCAAATATTAACAGCCATAAAAGGGGAAATCGACAGTAACACCATCATAGTAGGGGACTTTAACACCCCACTTTCACCAATGGACAGATCATGCAAAATGAAAAGAAATGAGGAAACACAAGCTTTAAATGACACATTAAATAAGATGGACTTAACTGATATTTATAGGACATTCCATCCAAAAACAACAGAATACACTTTCTTCTCAAGGGTTCATGGAACATTGTCAAGGATAGATCATACCTTGGGTCACAAATCAAGCCTTGGTAAATTTAAGAAAACTAAAATTGTATCAAGTATCTTTTCTGACCACAACACTATGAGACCAGATATCAATTACATGAAAAAATCAGTAAAAAATACAAACACATGGAGGCTAAACAATACACTACTTAATAACCAAGAGATCAAAGAGGAAATCAAGAAATACCTAGAAACAAATGACAATGAAAACATGATGACCCAAAACCTATGGGATGCGGCAAAAGCACTTCTAACAGGGAAGTTTATAGCAATACAGTCCTACCTTAAGAAACAAGAAACATCTCAAATAAACAACCTAACCTTACACCTAAAGCAATTAGAGAAAGAACAAAACACCCCAAAGTTAGCAGAAGGAAAGAAATCATAAAGATCAGATCAGAAAGCAATAAGAAATGAAGGAAACAATAGCAGAGATCAATAAAACTAAAAGCTGTTTCTTTGAGAAGATAAGCAAAATTGATAAACCAGTAGCCAGACTCATCAAGAAAAAAAGGGAGAAGACTCAAATCAATACAATTAGAAATGAAAAAGGAGAAGTAACAACTGACACTGCAGAATTAAAAAGGATCATGAGAGATTACTACAAGCAACTATATATCAATAAAATGGACAACCTGGAAGAAATGGACAAATGGACAAATTCTTAGAAACACACAACCTTCCGAGACTGAACCAGGAAGAAAAAGAAAATATGAACAGACCAATCACAAGCACTGAAATTGAAACTGTGATGAAAAATCTTCCAAAAAATCTTCCAAAAACCCAGGACCCGATGGCTTCACAGGGGAATTCTATCAAACATTTACAGAAGAGCTAACACCTATCCTTCTCAAACTCTTCCAAAATACAGCAGAGGGAGTAACACACCCAAACTCATTCTACAAGACCACCATCACCCTGATACCAAAACCAGACAAAGATGTAACAAAAACAGAAAACTACAAACCAATATCACTAATGAACATAGATGCAAAAATCCTCAATAATATACAAGCAAACGGAATCCAAACACACATTAAAAGGATCATACACCATAATCAAGTGGGATTTATCCCAGGTATGCAAGGATTCTTCAATATATGCAAATCAATCAATGTGATACACCATATTAACAAACTGAAGAATAAATCCCATAGAACTGGAAAACTGGACATCTACATGTAAAAGAATGAAATTAGAACACTCCCTAACACCATACACAAAAATAAACTCAAAATGGATTAAAGACCTAAATGTAAGAGCAGACGCTATAAAACACTTAGAGGAAAACCTAGGCAGAACACTCTATGACATAAATCACAGCAAGATCCTTTTTGACCCACCTCCTAGAGAAATGGAAATAAAAACAAAAATAAACAAATGGGACCTAATGAAACTTAAAAGCTTTTGCACAGCAAAGGAAACTATAAACAAAACGAAAACACAACCCTCAAAATGGGAGAAAATATGTGCAAACAAAGCAACTGACAAAGGATTAATCTCCAAAATTTACAAGCAGCTCATGCAGCTCAATATAAAAAAAAACCACAATCCAATAATGGACAGAAGACCTAAACAGACATTTCTCCAAAGAAGATATACAGATTGAAAAGAAACATATGAAAGAATGCTCAACATCATTAATTAGAGAAATGCAAATCAAATCTCCAATGCGATATCATCTCACACTGGTCAGAATGGCCATCATGAAAAAAATCTACAAACATTAAATGCTGGAGAGGGTGTGGAGAAAAGGGAACCCTCTTGCAATGTTGGTGGAAATGTAAGTTGATACAGCCACTATGGAGAACAGTATGGAGGTTCCTTAAAAAACCAAAAATAGACCTACCATACGACCCAGCAATCCAACTACTGGGCATATACCTTGAGAAAACTATAATTCAAAAAGAGTCATGTACCACAATGTTCATTAAAGCTCTATTTACAATAGTCAGGACGTGGAAGCAACCTAAGTGTCCATCAACAGATGAATGGACAAAGAAGATGTGGCACATATATACAATGGAATATTACTCAGCCATAAAAAGAAACGAAATTGAGTTATTTATAGTGAGGTGGATGGACCTAGAGTCTGTCATACAGAGTGAAGTAAGTTAGAAAAACAAATACCATATGCTAACACACACACACACACACATATATATATAGAGAGAGAATCTAAATTTTACAATGTTCATGAAGGGCTTTCCCGGAGGTGCAGTGGTTGAGAATCCGCCTGCCAATGCAGGGGACACGGGTTTGTGCGCCGGTCTGGGAAGATCCCACATGCCGCGGAGCGGCTGGGCCCGTGAGCCACGGCCACTGAGCCTGTGCTTCCAGAGCCTGTGCTCCACAATTGGAGAGGCCACAACAGTGAGAGGCCCACGTACCACCAAAAAAAAAAATAAATAAAATGTTCATGAAGAACCTAGGGGCAAGATCGAATAAAGACACAGACCTACTAGAGAATGGACTTGAGGACACGGGGAGGGGGAAGGGTAAGCTGGAACAAAGTGAGAGAGTGGTAGTGCATTTATGGACACTACCAAATGTAAAATAGTTAGCTAATGGGAAGCAGTCGCATAGCACAGGGAGATCTGCTCGGTGCTTTGTGACCAGCTGGAAGGGTGGGATAGGGAGGGTGGGAGGCACATGAGGGAAGAGATATGGTGATATATGTATATGTATAGCTGATCCACTTTTATAAAGCAGAAATGAACACACCATTGTAAAGCAATTATACTCCAATAAAATGTTTTTAAAAATTTTTTTAAAAGAGAAAAAAATTATAATGTATAAAATAAGCTACAAGGATGTATCATGTAACACAGGAATATAGCCAATATTTTATAACTATAACTGGAGTATAACCTTAAAAATTGTCAATCATTATATTGTACACATGTAACATATAATACTGTACATCATCTATACGTCAATAAAAAAATTAAATAAAGCACTTAGGTTTTTTTCTCACATGAACTGCTATCAAGCCAAATGTACCCCTGACACAGTGTATTATATAGGGAGTTGGTTTCTTAAATATTGAAATTTTATAGTCTTGAGGAGTTTAAGTAACAGCCCAAGGTCATACAGCAAGTTCATGAAATAGTTAAGACATAAGACCAAGACCTGCTGGACTTCTTATCAGTTTTTTCTAGTAGTTGCATTAAAGTAGCCCCAAAAAGATACTAACATTACAAGGCAAGCCAAAACTACCACAAGGCGTTCTCTTTTTAAATAGCCAACCTACGTTGCAAGGTAGGGAGAGTTAGACTAAAAGTCAGAAAATGTTGGTTCTGGTCTTAGATCTTCAACTAACTCACACCTTCTCTCTGAACCTCAGTTTCATCATTTAAAAAAATGAGAAGCAATTAAACAAAACCTAAATAAATGGGTAGATGTCTCATATTCATGGATCAGAATACTTAACATTATTAAGATAGCAATACTCCTCAAATTGATCCAGACTGAATGCTATTCCTATCAGGATCCCAGCTGATTTGTTGCAAAAATTGACAAGCATATCCTAAAATTCATATGGAAATGCAAGACACCCAGAAGAGCTGAATAACCTTGAAAACTAACAAAGCTCTAAACTCATAGTTCCTGATTTCAAAACTGACTACATAGCTACTGTAATCAACACAGTGTGGCACTGGTAAAAGGAGAAACATATAGATCAATGGAACAGAATCAGGAGTCCAGAAATAAACCCTCACATTTAGGATAAATTAATGTTTTCTTTAAACATAAAGCCTTTTATTGAGAAGCTGCACAAATTAATTCCAAATTACTGCCACAAAGAGGAGGCTTCAAGGCACAAAACTTGCTGCTGCACTCCATCTTACTTTATTGTACTGCTTTCACTCAAGTACTAGAAGCTAAAAGCCATCACTTTTACAGTCCTACATCTTTTCATCTTTGCTCTTGCCCCCTGTAGTTTCATTAAAAGACAATGAACGTTTTAAGGTAGTCAAATGGAAAATATAAAATTGCACCATTTTTTCAAAGCGTAAGGTATTTCTGTTCTCAAGCATGAGAAAAATTCAAAATAACATACTTGGTATTTTATTACACTCCAATCCCTGTGTCATTTCCTCATCAAAAGGCTCTTGGTTGGAATAGCCTTTTAGAATCGGAAAGGCGGTGCAATCCCAGACTGATAAATACAGGTAAAATTTTTTAAAGCAATGGCCAAGTTAGATCAATTTAATTTAATTTGTTCTCTAGATAATTAAACTTGATTTACAGTTTCGAAGATATTATTGTAACTCTATTCCTCCTATATTTAGTTGACACAGATCGAAAAATTATAGCTCTTTTTTTGGCTTTTTTTAACGTCTTTATTGGAGTATAATTGCTTTACAATGGTGTGTTACTTTCTGCTTTATAACAAAATGAATCAGCTATACATATAATTATATTCCCGTATCTCGTCCCTCTTGCGTTTCCCTCCCACGCTCCCTATCCCACCCATCTAGGTGATCACAAAGCACCAAACTCACCTCCCTGTGCTATGTTGCTGCTTCCCACTAGCTATCTATTTTACATTTGGTAGTGTATATAGGTCCATGCCACTCTCTCATACTCTCACTTCCTCCCAGCTTACTGTTTCCCCTCTCTGTGTACTAAGTCCATTCTCTATGTTGGTATCTTTATTCTTGCCCTGCCCCTAGGCTCTTGAGACCTCTTCTTTTTTTTTTAGATTCCATATATATGTGTAAGCATACGGTATTTGTTTTTCTGTTTCTGACTTATTTCACTCTGTATGACACACTCTAGGTCCATCCAACTCACTACAAACAACTCAAATTCGTTTCTTTTTATGGCTGAGTAATATTCCGTTGTATATATGTGCCACATCTTCTTTATCCATTCATCCGATGATGGACACTTAGGTTGCTTCCATGTCCTGGCTATTGTAAATAGAGCTGCAATGAACATTTTGGTACAAGACTCTTTTTGAATTACGGTTTTCTCAGGGTATATGCCCATTAGTGGGATTGCTGGGTCGTATGGTAGGTCTATTTTTAGTTTTTTAAGGAACCTCCATAGTGGCTGTATGAATTTACATTCCCACCAACAGTGCAAAAGGGATCCCTTTTCTCCACACCCTCTCCAGCACTTACTGTCTGTAGATTTTTTGATGATGGCTATTCTGAGTGGTGTGAAGTGATACCTCAGTGTAGTTTTGATTTGCATTTCTCTAACAATTAGTGATGTTGAGCATCCTTTCATGTGTCTGTTGGAAATCTGGATATCTTCTTTGCAGAAATGTCTATTTATGTCTTCTGCCCATTTTTTATGTCTTCTGCCCATTTTTGGACTGGGTTGTTTGTTTTTTGATATTGAGCTGCATGAGCTGCTTGTAAACTTTGGAGATTAATCCTTTGTTAGCTGCTTCATTTGCAAGTATTTTTTCCCATTCTGAGGGTTGTCTTTTGGTCTTGTTTATGGTTTCCTTTGCAGTGCAAAAGCTTTTAAGTTTCATTAGGTCCCATTTGTTTTTATTTCCATTTCTCTAAGAGGTGGGTCAAAAAGGATCTTGCTATGATTTATGTCATAGTGTTCTGCCTATGTTTTACTCTAAGAATTTGACAGTGTCTGGCCTTACATTTAGGTCTTTAATCCATTTTGAGTTTATTTTTGTGCATGATGTTGGGGAGGGTTCTAATTTCAAACTTTTATGTGTAGCTGTCCAGTTTTCCCAGCAACACCTACTGAAGAGGCTGTCTTTTCTAGATTGTATATTCTTGCCTCCTTTATCAAAAATAAGGTGACCATATGTGCTTGGGTTTATCTCTGGGCTTTCTATCCTGTTCCACTGATCTATATTCCTGGTTTTGTGCCATTACCATACTGTCTTGATTACTGTAGCTTTGTAGTATAGTCTGAAGACCGGGAGCCTGATTCCTACAACTCTGTTTTTCTTTCTCAAGATTGCTTTGGCTAGGGGCTTCCCTGCTGGCACAGTGGTTGAGAGTCCACCTGCCGATACAGGGGACACGGGTTCGTGACCTGGTTCAGGAGGATCCCACATGCCGCAGAGCGGCTGGGCCCGTGAGCCATGGCCACTGAGCTTGCGCGTCCGGTGCACGCGTACTGAAAAAAAAATATTGCTTTGGCTAATCGGGGTCTTTTGTGTTTCCCTACAAAACTGTGAAATTTTTTGTTCTAGTTCTGTGATAAATACCACTGGGAGCTTAAGAGGGATTGCACTGAATCTGTAGAATGCTTAGGGTAGTAGAGTTTTTTTCACAGTGTTGATTCTTCCAATCCAAGAACATGATATATCTCTCCATGTGGTTGTATCACCTTTAATTTTTTTCATCAGTGTCTTAGAGTTTTCTATATACAGGTCTTTTGTCTACTTAGGTAGGTTTACTCCTAGCTATTTTATTCTTTTTGTTGCAGGGGTAAATGTGAGTGTTTCCTTAATTTTTATTTCAGATTTTTCTTCCTTAGTGTATAGGAATGCAAGAGATTTCCATGCATTAATTTTGTATCCTGCTACTTTACCAAATTCATTTATTAGCTCTAGTAGTTTTCTGGAAGTATCTTTAGGATTCGTTTTGCATAGCATCATGTCATCTGCAAACAGTGACAGCTTTACTTCTTCTCTTCCGATTTGGATTCATTTTCTTTCTTTTTCTTCTCTGATTGCTGTGACTAAAACTTCCAAAACTATGTTGAATAATAGTGGTGAGAGTGGGCAACCTTGTCTTATTGCTGATCTTACTGGAAATGCTTTCAGTTTTTCACCATTGAGGACAATGTTGGCTGTGGGTTTGTCATATCTGGCCTTTATTATGTTGAGGAAAGTTCCCTCTATGCCTACTTTATGGAGGGTTTTTATCATAAATGGATGCTGAATTTTGTCAACAGCTTTTTCTGCATCTATTGAGATGATCATATGGATTTTTTCCTTCCATTTGTTAATATGGTTTATCATATTGGTTGATTTGCATATATTGAGGAATTCTTGCATTCCTGGGATAAACCCCACTTGATCATGGTGTAAGATCCTTTTAATGTGATGTTGGATTCTGTTTGCTAGTATTTTGTTAAGGATTTTTGCATCTATGTTCATCAGTGATATTGGCTTGTAGTTTTCTTTCTTTGTGATGTCTTTACCTGGTTTTGGTATCAGGGTCATGGTGGGCTCATAGAATGAGTTTGGGAGTGTTCCTCCCTCTGCTATATTTTGGAAGAGTTTGAGAAGGATAAGTGTTAGCTCTTCTCTATATATTTGATAGAATTCGCCTGTCAGGCCATCTCGTCCTGGGCTTTTGTTTGAAGATTTTTATCAGTCTCATTTTCAGTGCTTGTGATTGGTCTCTTTACATTTTCTATTTCCTCATTCAGTCTCAGAAGGTTGTGCTTTTCTAAGAATTTGTCCCTTTCTTCCAGGTTGTCAATTTTACTGGCATATAGTTGCTTGTACTAATCTCTCATGATCTTTGTATTTCTGCAATATCAGTTGTTACTTCTCCTTTTTCATTTCTCTATTAATTTGAGTCTTCTCCCTTTTTTCCTTATGAGTCTGGCTAATGGTTTATCAATTTTGTTTATCTTCTCAGAAAAACAGCTTTTAGTTTTATTGATCTTTGCTACTGTTTCGTTCATTTCATTTATTTCTGATCTGATCTTTATGATTTCTTTCCATCTGCTACATTTGGGTGTTTTTTGTTCTTTCTGTAATTGCTTTACATGAAAAGTGAGGTTGTTTGAGATGTTTCTTGTTTCTTGAGGTAGGATTGTATTGCAATAAACTTCCCTCTTAGAACTGCTTTTGCAGCATGCCATAGGTTTTGGGTCATCCTGTTTTCATTGTCATTAGTTTCTAGGTATTTTCTGATTTCCTCTTTGATTTCTTCAGTGATCCCTTGGTTATTTAGTAGTGTATTCTTTATCCTCCATGTGTTTGTATTTTTTACAGAAATTTTCCTGTAACTGACACCTAGTCTCATAGCACTGTGGTCGGAAAAGGGACTTGATACAATTTCAATTTTCTTAAATTTACCAAGGCTTAATTTGTGACCCAAGATATGACCTATCCTGGATAATGTTCCATGAGTACTTGAGAAGAAACCGTATTCTGTTGTTTTTGGTTGGAATTTCCTATAAACTTCAAATAAGTCCATCTTGTTTAATATATCATTTAAAGCTTGTGTTTCCTTATTTATTTCCATTTTGGATAATCTGTCCATTGGTGAAAGTGGGGTGTCAAAGTCCCCTACTATGATTGTGTTACTGTCGATTTCCCATTATATGGCTGTTAGCATTTGCCTTATGTACTGAGGTGCTGCTATGCTGGGTGCACAAGTATTTACAATTGTTATATCTTCTTCTTGGATTGATCCCTTGATCATTATATACTGTCCTTCTTTGTTTCTTGTAATACTCTTTATTTTAAAGATTCTTTTGTCTGATATGATAATTGCTACTCCAGCTTTCTTTTGATTTCCATTTGCATGGAATACCTTTTTCCATCTCATTTTTAGTCCGTATATATCCCTAGGTCTGAAGGGAGTCTCTTGTAGACCACATATACATGGGTGTTGTTTTTGTATCCATTCAGCCAGCCTATGTCTTTTGGTTGGAGTATTTAATCCATTTACATTTAAAGTACTTATCGATATGTATGTTCCTATTACGATTTTCTTAATTGTTTTGGGTGTGTTATTGTAGGTCTTTTCCTACTCTCGTGTTTCCTACCTAGAGAAGTTCCTTTAGCATATATTGTAAAGCTGGCTTACTGGTGCTGAATTCTCTTAGCTTTTGCTTGTCTGTAAAGGTTTTAATTTCTTCGTCATACCTGAATGAGATCCTTGCTGTTTAGAGTAATCTTGGTTGTAGGTTTTTCCCTTTCATCACTTTATATATGCCCTGCGACTCCCTTCTGGCTTGCATAGTTTCTGCTGAAAGATCACCAGTAACCTTATGGCAATTCCTTTGTATGTTATTTCTTGGTTTTCCCTTGCTGCTTTTAATATTTGTTCTTTGTATTTAATTTGTTATAGTTTGCTTAACATGTGCCTTGGCATGTTTCCCCTTGGATTTATTGTGTATGGGATCCTCTGCACTTCGTGGACTTGATTAACTATTTCCTGTCTCATGTTAGGGAAGTTTTCAACTATAATCTCTTTGAATATCTTCTCAGTCCCTTTCTTTTTCTCTACTTCTTCTGGGATCCCTATTGTTTGAATGTTGGTGCGTTTAGTTTTGGCCCTGAGGTCTCTGAGACTGTCCTCAATTCTTTTCATTGTTTTTTCTTTATTCTGTTCTGCACTAATTATTTCCACTATTTTATCTTCCAGGTCACTTATCTGTTCTTCTGCCTCAGTTATTCTGCTACTGAGTCTTTCCAGAGAATTTTAAATTTCATTTATTGTGCTGTTCATCATTGTTTGTTTAGTCTTTAGTTCTTCTAGGTCCTTGTTAAAGGTTTCTTGTATTTTCTCCATTCTATTTCCAAGAGTTTGGATCATCTTTACTGTCATTATTCTGAATTGTTTTTCAGGTAGACTGCCTATTTCCTCTTCATTTGTTTGGTATGATGGGTTTTTGCCTTGCTCCTTCATCTGCTGTGTGTTTCTCTGTCTTCTCATTTTGTTTAACTTACTCTGTTTGGGGTCTCCTTTTTGCAGGCTGCAGGTTCATAGTTCCCGTTGTTTTTGGTGTCTGCCCCCAGTGGTTAACTAAGGTTGGTTCAGTAGGTTGTGTAGGCTTCCTGGTGGAGGGGACTAGTGCCTGTGTTCTGGTGGATGAGGCTGGATCTTGTCTTTCTGCTGGCCAGGACTGTTACCAGTGGTGTGTTTTGGGGTGTCTGTTACATTATTAGGATTTTAGGAAGCCTCTCTGCTAATGGGTTGTGTTCCTGTCTTGTTAGCTGTTTGCCATAGGGTGTCCAGCATTGTAGCTTGCTGGTCGTTGAGTTGAGCTGGCTTTATCGTCGAGATGGAGATCTCAGG
Source organism: Kogia breviceps (assembly GCF_026419965.1). Lineage (NCBI taxonomy): Eukaryota > Metazoa > Chordata > Mammalia > Artiodactyla > Physeteridae > Kogia > Kogia breviceps. The sequence continues at coordinate 72,520,886 of NC_081330.1, read as the reverse complement.
GAGAGCTCTCGCCGTTTGATACTGCGTGGAGCCGGGAGGTCTCTGGTGGACCAAGGTCCTGAACTTGGCTCTCCCACCTCAGAAGCACAGAACTGACACCCGGCCATAACACCAAGATCCTGTCAGCCACACGGCTCAGAAGCAAAGGGAGAAAAAAAGAAAGAAAGAAGAGAGCAACCAAACCAAAAAACAAATCGACCAATGATAACAAGCACTAAAAACTCTACTAAGAAAAAAAAACCAAAGAAAAAACATGGACTAACAGAACCCTAGGTCAAATGGTAAAAGCAAAGCTATACAGAAAAGTATCACACAAGAAGTGTACACATACACACTCACCAAGAGAAAAAGAAAAAAAAATTATATATATATATATATATATATATATATATATATATATATATACACACATACACACACACACACACACACATAAAGGAAAAAGAAGAGACCAAATCAACAAACAGATCTACCAATGATAATAAACTCTAAATACTAAACTAAGATAATCATAAAACCAGATACAAATTTGATGCAGAAAGAAAACCTCAAGTCTACAGTGTCTCCCAAAGTCCACTGCCTCAATTTTGGGATGCTTCGTTGTCTATTCAGGTATTCCAAAGATGCAGGGTACATCAAATTGATTGTGGAGATTTAATCCCCTGCTCCTGAGGCTGCTGGGAGAAATTTCCCTTTCTCTGCTTTGTTCACACAGCCCCTGGGGTTCAGCTTTGGATTTGGACCCGCCTCTGCGTGTAGGTCACCTGAGGGTGTCTGTTCTTCGCTCAGACAGGATGGGGTTAAAGTAGCAGCTGATTAGGCGGCTCTGGCTCACTCAGGCTGGGGGGAGGGAGGGGTATGAAATGTGGGGCGAGCCTGCGGCAACAGAGGCCAACATAATATTGCAACAGGCTGAGGTGCGCCATGTGTTCTCCCAGAGAAGTTGTCCCTGCATCACGGGACCCTGGCAATGGCGGGCTGCACACACTCCCGGAAATGGAGGTGTGGATAGTGACCTGTGCTTGCACACAGGCTTCTTGACTGCAGCAGCAGCCTTAGCTTTTAATGCCCGTCTCTGGTGCCCACGCTGACAGCCGCAGCTCAAGCCCATCTCTTGAGTTAGTTTAGGCGGTGGTCTGAATCCCCTCTCCTCTCGCACCCCAAAACAGTGGTCTCTTTCCTCTTAGGCAGTTCCAGACTTTTTCCTGGACTCCCTCCTGGTTAGCTGTGGCACATTAGCCCCCTTCAGGCTGTGTTCACACAGCCAACCCCAGTCCTCTCCCTGGGATCTGTCCTCTGAAGCTGGAGCCTGAGCTCCCAGCCCCTACCCGTCCCAGGCAGGTGAACAGACAAGCCTCTCGGGCTGGTGAGTGCTGGTCGGCACCGATCCTCTGTGCGGGAATCTCTCTGCTTTGCCCTCTGCACCCCTGTTGCTGCACTCTCCTCCATGGCCCCAAACCTTCCCCCCTGGCCAACTGCTGTCTCCACCAGTGAAGGGGCTTCCTAGTGTGTGGAAACTTTTCCTCCTTCACAGCTCCCTCCCAGAGGTCCAGGTCCCCTCCTTATTCTTTTGTCTCTGTCTTTCTTTTTCCTTTTGCCCTAACCAGGTACATGGGTAGTTTCTTGCCTTTGGGGAAGTCTGAGGTCTTCTGCCAGCATTCAGTAAGTGTTCTGTAGTTGTCGTCCACATGTAGATGTATTTCTGATGTATGTGTGGGGAAGAAGGTGATCTCCATGTCTTACTCCTCTGTCATCTTGAAGGTCTCCTCTATTAGCCTTCTTATTTAATTATTATTTACTCAATGTGTCATTGGTTTTAGGGCATTCTATCTGAGCTTCAGGCTCCTCATTCATAAAATCGGGATAATACCACCTTATGATCTCTCCATGCCACAAATTCAAATAAGAGTTCCAGAGCCTCGCCAGGATCAATTATTTTTGTGTGTGTGTGTGATACACAGGCCTCTCACTGTTGTGGCCTCTCCCATTGCGGAGTAGGCTCCGGATGCGCAGGCTCAGCGGCCACGGCTCACGGGCCCAGCCACTCCACGGCATGTGGGATCTTCCTGGACCAGTGCACAAACCCATGTCCCCTGCATCGGCAGGCAGATTCTCAACCACTGCACCACCAGGAAAGCCCAGGATCAATTAATTTTTGACAACAGTGCTAAGACCATTCAATGGGGAAAGAATAGTCTTTTCAATAAATAGCGCTGGGACAACTGGATAGCTATATGCAAAAAAATGCAGTTGGGGGGCTTCCTGGTGGCACAGCGGTTGAGAATCTGCCTGCCGATGCAGGGGACACGGGTTCATGCCCCAGTCCGGGAGGATCCCACATGCCACGGAGTGGTTGGGCCCATGGGCTATGGCCGTTGAGCCTGTACATCCAGAGCCTGTGCTCCGCAACGGGAGAGGCCGCAACAGTGAGAGGCCCGCGTATCACAAAAAAAAAAAAAAATGCAGTTGGACTCCCACCCTCATGCCATAATCGAAAATAAACTTGAAATGGATCAAAGACCTAAATATAAGTGCTAAATCTATAAAACTCATAGATATTCAGAAATTGGAGCCCTCAGACACAAGTGCCAGAAGTGTAAAATGGTACAGCCACTGTGGAAAACAGTCTGGCAGTTTCACAAAAGGTTAAACATAATCATGTTATTCAGCAATTCTACTCCTAGGTATATATCCAAAAGAAATTTTAAAATGTACACACAAAAATCTGTATGTTATTGTTCACAGTAGAATTATTCATAATAGCCCCAAACTGGAAACAATCCAAATGTTCATCAATAGATTAATGGATAAACAAAATTTAGTATATCCATACAGTAGAACATTATTTGGTAATAAAAATACTGATACATGCTACAACACAGATGAACCTTAAAAACATGCTAAGTAAAAGGAAGCTAATCACAAAAGACTAAATACTGTATGATTTCATTTATATGAAATGCCCAGAACAGGTAAATCTATAAAGACAGAAAGTATATTAGTGGTTGCTAGAGCTGGGGTCAGGATGAATAGGGAGTGACTGCTAATGGATAGGGGGTTTCTTTCGGGGTAATGAAAACATTTTAAACTTAAGATTGTGGTGAAGGTTGTACATTTCTATGAATATACTAAAACCACTGAATTGTACATTTTAAATGTGTTAATTTTATAGTATACAAATTATAAATATCTCAATGAAGATGTTAAAAAATAAAAATAAGATTACGCTAGATGATTTTAAGGTCTCCTTCACTTCTAGAATTACATAATTTCAGAGAGTAAACTCATCACAGCTTACATTTTGTCAACTGAAAATGCACACCTAACTGCATGGTGACAAAAGAAGAAAACTCACAAGCCAAACAGAGGTAAAGTACAACTCTGAACACTGACATCAGCAGACTTTTAAGAAACATCAGCAAACAACCGAGAATAATTGCCAATGTGAAGGCTCTTTTTCGGCAAATATTTTAGGTAGACTGTGAATGTAAGATATTCACAGAGACAGGTATTTTAAGTAGAGGCCACTGCCACAAATAAATGATAGATATTACATGCAGTGGTTGAAAATGATGATTAGCTATATAAGTCTTTTCAATCTCATCCACTCCAATACGTACCAATCACCATTAGTAATGTCACCTTCAGATATAAAACAAGATATTAAAAAGGCCAAATATAATATCCTATAAAAGACCAATGACACCTGACTTTCTTCTAATAGGTTACATGTCATCACTTCTGCATTTACATATATAAAATGCCCCACTGTGAGGCCCTAGTGATTATGATACCTACTGACTCTGCTTGGTAAGAAAGCACTCTGAAAACGTCCCTCTCCACAGTAGTCTTCTGCATAGTCACATGGACCTCAGTGGAGCAACTCTGCAATAATTTGACATATAACTGCTCCAGAACCTGGAAAATAAACCACAATACAACGTAATGATGATAATAACCACAACTGTTACTAATAACTGCCACAGCTAAAAATCAATGGTAACTTACAGCCATGGCAGCTTGAAAAAATTGATCAGCGATCACAGCATCTCCAACATCCAACCATCCTTTTCCTGTTTTCATATTCATCTGGAAGACAGAAGTTAGAAAATAATTCTTTTTAAATTCACACCTCTTCCAAACTGACTGAGGATTATACTGGAGAAAATATTTAATCCTCTGTCCATATTCAGTAGTGTAATCCAAAGAAAAGAAAAAACTAACAGCATTTATTAGAGTTCTGTGTTCTGCTTGGAACTCCATAATTAAAAGAGAAACGGTCTTAAGAAAAGCAATAATAAAAAATTAATAGACTTGAAAACACATCTTCTAAGAAAATACTAAAAGAAAACATTGAGATAATTTAGACAGGAAGAGGAAGTTCTAAAACTTAATGCCTCACATACTTGAAGAAAGTTATATGCTAAGCACTAGACTATAAGTCAACGTACCTCGGTTGTAGTTTTTAATTATGTCTCTAATAACATTTTTCTTAGTCCAGCAAATGTTTATTATGTATCCTTTACATGCCAGGCACCCTGAAGAAGCTCACAGTATTATAACTGTCAGACACCTAAATAAATAGTTGATAAGTAATATGCACAAATACTGTGGAAGCAAACAAGGACTGAATCAAGATGGAGGATTGAGCACACACTACAGCCACCCCTTCTATTATAAATCCCTATAAATGATGTGCATATAGTACATATTATGACATACCATAAATTTTATATACTATAAGTGTACATAATATATACTATAAATTTTATATACTATAAACCCCTAGAAATGGTATATACATATCATAAATATGTATTATGATACATATTATATATATTATAAATATCCTTTCTAGGGATTTATATATTTTTTCTAGAAATAAAAGAAAAATATACATATTTTTCTTATTAATAGTAGTCCTGAAAAATAAGGGACGTTTTCAGTTGATCTGAAATTATGAAGAACCTCTGAAAAATAGACAGCAAATGAACTGCAGCAAAACCCCATATCCTAAAATGCACAAAAATGCAAAATGTGGAAACATTCTGGATATGAACAGGAGGAGTATGAGGCAGTAGGCTTCATCCCCAAGAGATATATTCTCCCCTCCTCCACAGAAAGGAACAGTAAGTACAATCACTTAGGCTAGAGAAAAACAGAGTTCCAGGTGGCTGACAACACAGGTCAATGCAAAACCTCTGGTCTTAATTCTCCATCAGTCACTGGATTCAGTTACAGTAAACAGTGTGACACAGAAGAATCAAGGAATCTCAAATTAAATATGAGCAAGAATCACCAAATGTTTGAGGGAAAGCAATAATATGAAAGGACGTCACACTCAACAAACAGAATACCTGAGGAAATAGAATTAAGACAGCTTGTAAATGGAAACATAAAGAGAAATACCATTATTATCTACAGAATTAACAGTAGTCATAATCAATAAAATGCTCCTTTTAGGTTCCATTCTTTGAAATCAATAAAGCCAAAAATGCAAATGTTAGAGGTAACAGAAGTTGGAAGGGTAATGGTGGGGAATGGGAGAGAGAATGATAAAGGTACTAATATCCTCAGTTGAAAGTAAAGATATACTCTCCAAAATGGATGGAGAAACAAAAATATATACTAAAATAAATAAATTTAAATTAAAATAATAATAATAATTAAAATAAATTTAAAACAGTATAATATAGCTAACAAAAACTGAAAGGAGGAGTAGGGGAGGTAATATATGATGAGATAAATCTTCATCTATCATAGCAGAAAGAAACAGATCATACATGAAGCTGATAAATAAAGATTTAATTATTGTAGGCTGAAATATGTTGCCCCCTCCCCCTCAAAAAATTCATATGTTGAAGTCCCAGCTCCCAGTACCTCAGAATGTGACTGTATTTGAAGATAGGACCTTTGACAGAATGATGAAGTTAAAATGACACCATTAGGGTGTGCCCTAATCCAATGTGACTGGTGTCCTTTTAAGAAGAAATTTGGACACACAAAGGGACACCAGGTGTCTGCCCACACAGAGGAAATGCCATATGAGGACACAGCAAAAAGGCAGCCATCTGCAAGCCAAGAAGAGAGGCCTCAGGAGAAAACAAACCTTCCAACACCTTAATGCTGGACTTGATTTTGGATCGTGATCTTGGACAGAATTGTGGGAAAATAAATTTCTATTGTTTAGAACACCCACTGTGTAGTATTTTGTTATGGCAGCCTATTGTTTAGACCACCCACTGTGTAGTATTTTGTTATGGCAGCCCTAGCAAACTAATACAGTGATACAAGCATATGATTAAGATATATGAAAGTAAACGTAAGAAGTAAAAGCAAAATTGGTTACAAGCAATAGCCTTAAAAGAGGAAAAGATATATGTACAAGGCAATTCACTGCAGCATCCAAATGTCCATCAAAGAGGGCTGGTTGAATGTGACAAGTTACATGCACCAACTGAATGCTATGTAGCTAAAAAAAAAATAAAAATAAAAACGAGTATCTCTATAAACTGCTATGGAGTGATCTCTAGGATATAATGTTAAATTGGGTAAAAAAAAAGGTGGAGAAAAGTATACATACGGAATACTACCAATTACCTAAGAAACTCGGGGGAGACAGAGATATGAATAAACACCTATTTGCTTATATTTAAAAAGCAAAAGTAGAGAGAGGAACCAAGACGGCAGAGTAGAAGGACGTGCTCTCACTCCCTCTTGTGAGAACACCAGAATCGCAACCAGCTGCTGGACAATCATCAACAGGAAGGCACTGGAACTCACCAAAAAACATACCCTACATCCAAAGACAAAGGAGAAGCCACAATGAGACGGTAGGAGGGGCGCAATCACAGTAAAATCAAATCCCATAACTGCTGGGTGGGTGACTCACAGACTGGAGAACACTTATACCACAGAAGTCCACACACTGGAGTGAAGGTTCTGAGCCCCACATCAGGCTTCCCAACATGGGGGTCCGGCAACAGGAGGAGGAATTCCTAGAGAATCAGACTTTGAAGCCTAGTGGGATTTGACTGCAGGACTACAACAGGACTGGGGGAAACAGAGACTCTACTCCTGGAGGGCACACACATACTAGTGTGTGCATCGGGATGCAGGGGAAGGAGCAGTGATCCCAGGGGAGACTGAAACAGACCTACCTGCTAGTGTTGGAGGGTTGCCTGCAGAGGTAGGGGGTGGCTGTGGCTCGACGTGGGGACAAGGACACTGGCAGCAGAAGTTCTGGGAAGCAGTCCTTGGCGTGAGCCCTTCCAGAGTCTGTCATTAGCCCGACCAAAGAGCCCAGGTAGGCTCCAGTGACAGGTTGCCACAGGCCAAACAACCAACAGGAAGGGAACCCAGCCCCACCCATCAACAGTCAAGCGGATTAGTTTTACTGAGCTATGCCCACCAGAGCAACAGTCAGCTCTACCAACCAACAGTCCCTCCCATCAGGAAACCTATACAAGCCTCTTAGATAGCCTCATCCACCAGAGGGCAGACAGCAGAAACAAGAAGAACTACAATCCTGCAGCTTGTGGAACAAAAACCACATTCACAGAAAGAGAGACAAGAAGAAAAGGCAGAGGGCTATGTACCAGTTGAAGGAACAAGATAAAATCCCAGAAAAACAACTAAATGAAGTGCAGATAGGAAACCTTCCAGAAAAAGAATTCAGAAGGATAGTGCAGATGATCCAGGACCTCAGAAAAAGAACGGAGGCAAAAATCGAGATGATGCAAGAAATGTTTAACAAAGACATAGAAGGATTAAAGAACAAACAGAGAAGAACAATACAATAACTGAAATGAAAACTACATTAGAAAGAATCATTAGCAGAATAACTGAGGCAGAAGAACGGATAAGTGACTGACTGGAAGACAGAATGGTGGAATTCACTGCTGTGGAACAGAATAAAAAAAAGAATGAAAATAAATGAAGACAGCCTAAGAGACCTCTGGGACAATATTAAATGCAACAACATTCGCATTATAGGGGTCCCAGAAGAAGAGACAGAGAGAGGACCAGAGAAAATATTTGAAGAGATTATAGTCAAAAACTTCCCTCACATGGGAAAGGAAATACCCACCCAAGTCCAGGAAGTGCAGCAAGTCCCATACAGGATAAACCCAAAGAGAAACACGCCGAGACACATAGTAATTAAAAAATAACATACAAGGGAACTCCCGTAAGGTTAACAGCTGATTTCTCAGCAGAAACTCTACAAGCCAGAAGGGAGTGGCATGATATACTTAAAGTGATGAAAGGGAAGAACCTACAACCAAGATTACTCTACCCAGCAAGGATCTCATTCAGATTCGATGGAGAAATCAAGAGCTTTACAGACAAGCAAAAGCTAAGGTAATTCAGCACCACCAAACCAGCTCTACAACAAATGCTAAAGGAATTTCTCTAAGTGGGAAACACAGAAGAAAAGGACCTAAAAAAACAAACCCAAAACACTTAAGAAAATGGTCATAGGAACATACATATCGATAATTACCTTAAAAGTGAATGGATTAAATGCTCCAACCAAAATACACAGGCTTGCTGAATGGATACAAAAACATGACCCATATATATGCTGTCTACAAGAGACCCACTTCAGACCTAGGGACACATACAGACTGAAATGAGGGGATGGAAAAAGATATTCCATGCAAATGGAAATCAAAAGAAAGCTGGAGTAGCAATACTCATATCAGATAAAATAGACTTTAAAATAAAGACTGTTACAAGAGAGAAGAAAGGACACTATATAATGATCAAGGGATCAATCCAAGAAGAAGATATAACAATTATAAATATATATGTACCCAAAGTAGGAGCACCTCAATACATAAGGAAACTGCTAACAGCTATAAAAGAGGAAATCGACAATAACACAGTAATACTGGGGGACTTTAACACCTCACTTACACCAATGGACAGATCATCCAAAATGAAAATAAAGAAGGAAACACAAGATTTAAATGACACAACAGACCAGAGAGATGTAATTGATATTTACAGGACATTCCATCCAAAAACAGCAGATTACACTTTCTTCTCAAGTGTGCACAGAACATTCTCCAGGATAGATCACATCTTGGGTAAAAAATCAAGCCTCAGTAGATTTAAGAAAATTGAAATCATATCAAGCATGTTTTCTGACCACAACATTAAGAGATTAGAAATGAACTACAGGGAGAAACACGTAAAAAACACAAACACATGGAGGCTAAACAATATGTTACTAAATAATCAAGAGATCACTGAAGAAATCAAGGAGAAAATCAAAAAATACATAGAGACAAATGACAATAAAAACACGACAATCCAAAACCTATAGGATGAAGCAAAAGCAGTTCTAAGAGGGAAGTTTATAGCTATACAAGGCTGCCTCAAGAAACAAGAAAAATCTAAAATAAACGATCTAACCTTATACCTAAAGGAACTAGAGAAAGAGGAACAAACAAACCCCAAAGTTAGCAGAAGTTAAGAAATCCTAAAGATCAGAGCAGAAATAAATGAAATAGAAACAAAGAAAACAACAGCAAAGATCAATAAAACTAAAAGCTGGTGCTTTGACAAGATAAACAAAATTGATAAACCTTTAGGCAGACTCATCAAGAAAAACAGGGAGAGGACTCAAATCAATAAAATTAGAAATGAAAAAGGAGAAGTTACAACAGACACCACAGAAATACAAAGCATCCTAAGAGACTACTACAAGCAACTCTATGCCAATAATATGGATAACCTGGAAGAAATGGACAAATTCTTAGAAAGGTAAAACCTTCTAAGACTGAACCAGGAAGAAATAGAAAATATGAACAGACCAATCACAAGTAATGAAATTGAAAGTGTGATTAAAAATCTTCCAACAAACAAAACTCCAGTACCAAATGGCTTCACAGGTGAATTCTATCAAACATTTAGAGAAGAGCTAACACCTATCCTTCTCAAACTCTTTTGAAAAACTGCAGAGGAAGGAACACCCCCAAACTCATTCTATGAGGCCACCATCACCCAGACACCAAAACCAAAGATACTACACAAAAAGAAAATTATAGACCAATATCACTGATGAATACAGATGCAAAAATCCTCAACAAAATACTAGCGAACAGAATCCAACAACATATTAAAAGGATCATACACCATGATCAAGTGGGATTTATCCCAGGGATGCAAGCATTCTTCAATATACTCAAATCAATCAATGTGATACACCATATTAACAAATTGAAGAAGAAAAACCATATGATCATCTCAATAGATGCAGAAAAAGCTTCTGACAAAATTCAACACCCATTTATGATAAAAACTCTTCAGAAAGTGGGCATGGAGAGAACCTACATCAACATAATAGAGGCCATATATGACAAACCCACAGCAAACATCATTCTCAATGGTGAAAAACTGAAAGCATTTCCTCTAAGATCAGGAACAAGACAAGGATGTCAACTCTCACCACTATTATTCAACATAGTTTTGGAAGTCCTAGCCATGGCAATCAGAGAAGAAAAAGAAATTAAATGAATACAAATTGGAAGAGAAGTAAAACTGTCACTGTTTGCAGATGACATGATACTATACATAGAGAATCCTAAAAATGCCACCAGAAAACCACTAGAGGTAATCAATGTATTTGGTAAAATTGCAGGATACAAAATTAATGCAAAGAAATCTCTTGCATTCCTATACACTAATTATGAAAAATCTGAAAGAGAAATTAAGGAAACTCTATTTACCACTGCAACAAAAAGAATAAATACCTAGGAATAAACCAACCTAGGGAGATCTGTATGCAGAAAACTATGAGACACTGATGAAAGAAATTAAATATGATACCAACAGATGGAGAGATATACCATGTTCTTGGATTGGAAGAATCAATATGGTGAAAATGACTATACTACCCAAAGCAATCTACAGATTCAATGCAATCCCTATCAAATTACCAATGGCATTTTTTACGTAACTAGAACAAAAAATCTTAAAATTTGTATGGAGACACAAAAGGCCCCGGAGAGCCATAGAAGTAGAAGGAAAAAAACGGAGCTGGAGGAATCAGACTCCCTGACTTCAGACTATACTATAAAGCTACAGTAATCAAGACAATATGGTACTGGCACAAAAACAGAAACATAGATCAATGGAACAAGATAGAAACCCAGAGATAAATCCACGCACCTATGGTCAACTAATCTATGACAAAGGAGGCAAGGATATACAATGGAGAAAAGACAGTCTCTTCAATAAGTGGTGCTGGGAAAACTGGACAGGTACCTGTAAAAGAATGAAATTAGAACACTCCCTAACATCAAACACAAAAAATAAACTCAAAATGGATTAGAGACCTAAATGTAAGACTGGGCACTATAAAACTCTTAGAGGAAAACATAGGCAGAACACTCTTTGACATAAATCACAGCAAGATCTCTTTTTATCCACCTCCTAGAGTAATGGAAATAAAACCAAAAATAATCAAATGGGACCTAATGAAACTTAAAAGCTTTTGCACAGCAAGGGAAACCATAAACAAGACAAAGAGACAACCCTCAGAATGGGAGAAAATATTTGCAAATGAATCGACGGACAAAGGATTAATCTCCAAAATATATATGCAGCTCAATATTAAAGAAACAAACAACCCAATCCAAAAACTGGCAGAAGACCTAAATAGACATTTCTTCAAGGAAGACATACAGACAACCAATAAGCACATGAAAAGCTGCTCAACAACACTACTCATTAGAGAAATGCAAATCAAAACTACAATGAGGTATCACCTCACACCAGTTAGAATGGGCATCATCAGAAAAATCTACAAAATGCTGGAGAGGGTATGGAGAAAAGGGAAACCTCTTGCACTGTTGGTGGGAATGTAAACTGATACAGCCACTATGGAGAACAGTATGGAGGTTCCTTAAAAAACTAAAAATAGGGCTTCCCTGGTGGTGCAGTGATTGAGAGGCCGCCTGCCGATGCAGGGGATACGGGTTCGTGCCCCAGTCCGGGAAGATCCCACATGCCACGGAGCAGCTGGGCCTGTGAGCCATGGCCACTGAGCCTGCACATCCGGAGCCTGTGCTCTGCAACAGGAGAGGCCACAACAGTGAGAGGCCCGTGTACCGCAAAAGAAAATAAAATATGAAAATTCAGGGACTTCCCTGGTGGTGCAGTGGTTAAGAATCTGCCTGCCGATTCAGGGGACATGGGTTTGATCCCTGGTCCGGGAAGAGCCCACATGCCACAGAGCAACTAAGCCCATGCACCACAACTACTGAGCTCACACACCACAACTACTGAAGCCCACACACCCTAGGGGCCGTGTTCCGCAACTACTGAGCCCACTTGCTGCAACTACTGAAGCCTGCGTGCCTAGAGCTCAGGCTCCACAACAAGAGAAGCCACTGCGATGAGAAGCCCAGGCACCGCAATAAGAGTAGCCCCCACTCGCCACAGCTAGAGAAAGCCCAGGTGCAGCAACGAAGACCCAATGCAGCCATAAATAAATAAATAAATAATAAAATAAAACAAAATTCAATCAAAATGGGTAGGCGGGAGCAATCACAAAAATCAAAAGCAAGCAGAAGCAAATAAACCTAACTATGTATCAAGTTCATAGCTTAATCATAGGGAAAGGAATTATTTCAGGTAATTTTAAGATATTTTAACAATATTAAAACAATATTTTGACTGTACATCCCTAGTGAGATACATCCTAAGAACAAACGTGCAAAAAAATTCCTAAATGTTTTTAGAAATCATTCTTAGTAATAATATCGATATTGCTATATCCTGAAACTTATAAAAAAACATTTTCTAGGATAAAAGAGGTTATTCATTACTTTAATGTTAGGCACCAAGATTTTTAGCACCAAAGACACACAAATATAAAATCGAGAAGCTAAGTAAAACCCTATAATCCTAAATATCAAGTGGAAATATCAGTATGAACTCATTATATACTTTCTCTCTTAAAATATATACGTCATAGCTCTGTCCACTAAAAAGGTCTAGAAACAATAACCAATGCAATAGTAATGAGCATTTGTGACGTCCAGACTGTGGGTTCTAAACAACGTTCTCCACTAAAAGAAATCAGGGCTCCTTAGAGGAATGGCTGATTCCAGGTCTAGGGTAGGAACTATACAAGATAAGCCTGGATACCTTGTCATATCAGAAACCAAATGAAACTATTAAAGACTGCTGAGGTCATGCCAAAAGGACTCAGAATCACTTAATGAGGCTCCTTCCAACCCAAAATAGGACATTGTGCTTCAGTAAGAATAATAACTACAATGGATTGAAAGTCATTAAATATGTTAAAATCCATGAGTTCACAGTAATACTTTTTTTTAAAAAATAACCCACTTAGTCATCATTTAAGGATGTTACAGAACCAACTCATTATTCTGAAAACTGTTAAATAAAGGGGAAGAGTCAGGACTTTCTTATACAAAATATACTTCAGAGTAACCAAATAGTTGATGAAAGTTTCTCTCTATTCCAGTTAATAAACCAAATAACTACAGAATTTGAATATGCAGACCCCCACAGAAATAATGGACCTGGGGACAATAATCATCAAAGGACACTAACACAACAGAAAAGAGACAAGTAGACATTAGTGCCTCTTGATGGAAGTACACCATACCACCTATGAATTATTCTTGACAAAAATGAACCTGAATCAGATCAAGCTTCTAAATCTAACTACCAGTTTACAGGAAAAGCAGAGGACAAAGTACTATTAAATGACACCACAGGATGCAGTTATCGGAATCCAGAATTTAGGTAAACTACAGAACATATTAACAAAATTCAAGGTGTGGACTTTAATCCTGATTCTAAAAAACCAACTGGAAAGAAGGGGGGAGGCAAGTGGGAAGGGTTGGTGGGAGGGAAGACTGGATATTTGATGATTTTAGAAAAATCTTTATTAAATTTTATCAGGTATGATAATGGGTATTGGGTTTGAATAAAAAAGATATCTAGTCTTTTAGAGACATGTACTGAAATATTTATGGGCAAAATAATGCTTCTTTGGATTTAATTCAAAATAATCCATGGGGCCAGGGGTTTGCGGTTAGAGGAGATATAGAAGAAACAAGAGTGGTCATGAGTTGATTGATTACTCTAGCTGAGTGATAGGTAAATAGGGGAATCATACTGTCTTTTCTGCTTCATGTGTACATTTGAGCTTTTCAATAAAATATTGTTTTAAAACACTAGGAAAAATATTTTCCACTAAAAAAAATACTTGCCTCTAGGGAGCAAGACAGGGGGTAGAAAGGGATGGAGCAGAAAACTATTACTTTTTATTACTTTTCTTCCTTTTCATAAATCCTGAATTATAAGTTCAATATTTAGTCCACTGAATCACTGTAATTAACAACTACAATACTGTTGAGACCTTTAATTGTAATAGATATAATTATTATAAAAGTAACATTGCTAGAACTAAAGGATATAACTCCCTTCCAGGTTTACACTAACTTCAACCATCTACACAGGAGTAATGACTCTCTCACTGCATCTGCACTTTCTCCTGATTTAATTAGGACTTACCAAAATTTGTCTTCGAATAGTTTCTTCTGAAGCAGCTGAGCATTCACACATACACACCAACTTGCAAGCAACGTGCCGTACTGCAAAACAGTAATTAGATACCCATAAACACAAAACATTCATTCCCCTTTTATATACACATATAAAGAGAAAAGAGGAGTGAAGTGAAACCACTTTTGTTGTTAAAAATAAGAACTTTAAAGGTCTTTTTAAAAAATCAATTATCAAAAGTAAATGACCTGAAAATTACCAAATGAATCATGTGCTTAACGCTTTAGTCAGACAGATATCTAATTTTCAAATTTTAATTTCTGCCTGTCTTAAATCCCAAAGACTAACATGATGCTCTTGTACGTACCATGCTGGCAGCAAAATAATTCTAAGTAGAACTGGAATCTAAAGCTATTCAACATCTGACAAAATTTCTGAACATCAGAATAGTTTAAGATTATTCTCCTAAAATGTGAAACTGTCTAAATATATTATTTTCTGCAGATGAGGTAAAAGTTCTTGAAGCATAACTTAGAAAATACAGATATCTTCATTATACAGTTCATTTACCCTGAAAATAGGAAAGTTTGAATAATTGTAACCTCTTTAGTTGTCTGGTTTCCTTCATCATAAAACATACTCAAGTTTTTAAAGATGACTTCACATATAACTGAACTAGTTGTCTTGATGTTATTAAATCTCACCAGCCATTCTACCTATGCTAATACCATTTTTAATTAATATTCCAATGAAAAAGAGAAGATTTGCCCAGCTTAAATTATGGTAATTGAAGTAGTCAAATTTTTATTAACCATTACAAAATGTAAACATTATTCATCCCTCAACAAATTTAATTTGTTTCTGGGAAAAAAACTTTCAGTAAAATAATTTCTAAACATATATTTACATTGTCCTGCATTTCCAGTTTTAAAAATGTTTCCTTTATTTTTTTCAAAGTTTACTAATTCTTCCATACTCTCAAGGACCCTGATCTCAATTATTTTCCCTCTCCAAAGATATCTTCAGTGCTTCCCTCTCAATTTACTCCTTCCCCTCTACCTTCAAATATATCCATCTCCCTTCCTTGAAAAAATTCAGCTAACCCCACTGTGCTACAAGCTTCCCTCCAATTTCTCCTCTTCCTCTCATTGTCAAACTTCTTGAACTGAATGACCTACTATCTGTTTTACTGCTACTCCCTCGTCTCCTTAATGCCCTGCAATCTGTTTTGCATCTTTACCACTTTACTAAAGCTGCACTCCCAAAGATCACCTTCCCTGACTTCACAGCAACATTTCACAATGATCATAATAAACTTTTGGAAAAATACTACTTTCTATGCCTCACTCTATCCTGGTTCAGCATTGAGCAGTGTCCCTCTGTGGGAAATGTCTTAGTCCAAGAACTTTGCTCCATCCCCACATTCTTGATCCAGCTGTGTATAGTTATCACCAATAAGCCTTCAGGCCAAAGGCACCTGAGGCTCAAACAGAATGCTACTTCAGTATAAAGATGTTTTCTTTGTTGCTGTTGCCCTACCCTTGTCTTCTCATCAGCCTGTTCTTGGTCCCTCTATACTATAAACATCTTGGTTAGGTGCTTGCTGACTGACTCCTTGCATCTGCCTTACTCTGCTCCATCAGCATCCACAGCTTGATATTTGAATTGACTTTAAACAACATATAGATTTGCATCCTTTGGCATTTGTGAATTCTTTACTTTCACTGTTTATTTAGCTTTAACCTATTCCTTCCTAAATCCTCAAGCATAATGTATGCCTGGTATTCTTGCCCTGGAGTCTTACCTTGTCCCTTTCACCTACTGCCTGCCATAACATGGTCTGACAACCCTATAAAAGAGTATGTACTCAATAAGTGGGTAGTGAGTCTCCTCTAGAATATTTTGACTGTTACCTGTGGTCTCCTATCCTTGCTCTTTTTCTTCCCAGTCCTTAACTGGAAGAATTAAGGTTAAAATCTCAGTACTCCGTTCTCTCAACACCATTGGTTCTTAATATTTGGTATGCATGAGAATTCCTGAGAAATTTTTTCAAATTACAGACATGCCCAGGTTTCATCCTAACCCCCCCAAATCAAAACCTCCAATGGTGGAGACTGGGCATCTGTAGTTTAAAAGGCTCCACAGGTGACTCTCATTTATATCAGTATCTAAGAACCACTGCTCTTTATTTTCTCCCTCAGAGAACTCAACGATTCTTGTGGCTTCAACAGTCATCTCCATGTGAATAAACATCAAATCTATAAGCAGCCCGACCTTTCTCACAAGCTCCAGTCTCACATCGCCAACTTTACTGTCACCTCAAATACAACAGGTCTAAAACTAAAGTTTAAGAGTCATTCCTCTACTTCTGCCTTTCCTATTTCTGTTCATTGTTCCATAATTCTTCCCAATAATAAATTGTAGTACATAAATCTTAATGACGTTTTGATCACAACACAATCCAGGCACACTGAATTTGTTTTTTAGACAAAATATCTTCCAATCAACAGATTTTGAGAATAAAACTTTTTAAAATCAGAGGCTTCCTGCACTACACCCTGTTTTCCACTGTATCTTAAAAGTATTATACACATAATAAGCACCCAAATAGCTAAGAACTGCTACATGCAGAGTAAGTACATTAGGAAAGGTCAGTCCTAGTGCTGCAGCTCCCACTTCATCTACCAAATCCCCACTATTTGACAAGCAGAGAAAAACAGCCAGAGCAATGTTCCTTGATATGCAAAATGGGAGAAGTTTAGAATTAAAGCATTTTAACGTCGCACAGTTCACCTGTGTAGTAAGTTTCTCCCACGGATGAATTTCCAACTCTTCCCTCCTCACAACTACAAGATCTAAGGCTTCTAGGAGCAATGATATCAACATTTATTGGAGAGTTAAAGAGACAGAACTGTTCTCTAAACATCCTAATAGAGGAGTGGGCTTAAAAAGTAAGTATAGTATTGACTATATCAACCACTAATTACCCTATACATACACTGAAGTTGTATACAGTTTGGTTTATGTTCATAGAGATAAATACTTAGTATTAAATTCTATTTGTTGCATACAGACAAAATTCATTTGTCTACAAGCCAAGCACTCCAGAGATTCACCTTTTGGTTTGTTGCCTCAATGTATCCTTTATGAGACATATACTTTCCATAAATGCATTAACTGTCCCTATCCTTGCTGGAAATCAGTAACTGTCAGCACACTAGACCCTGCCCATTTAGCTAAAGCACTCAAACTCTGCCAGACAATAGATCACATTTAATACATCTAAGCAGCTGAATATGGTTTTGGGGTTTTGTTTTGTTGTTGTTATTCTTGTTTGCTCTCACAAAAAACTTCTGTAATTTTTCTCAGTAACTCAGTCCAATGTTCATTAACCCACCTCATGAAGAAACTATTCTTTACAGACTTTTTAATCTGAATTCCTCACATAGCAACATTTTTCATTATTTTATTAATGGAGAGGAGAAACTACTATTTGATGGTTCTTCAGAATCCTGAAGATTCTGGTCATCTCTTCTCCAAGGAAATAATCCATGTCCTTTGAAATTTTTCAAGTTCTCATTTTCCCGCCTCATTTTTAATCATCTCTGTTGTTCACCAGCAGACTATTTCTTGCAGTTACACTTTTAAATTTCTATTAATAAGGAGCTAAGCTCTGAAAAACCACAAAACCAAGGTAGGGTTTGCTTGAGAAACCACTGCTTATGGGTTGTTTTGTTTAGTTTACTTTTAACAAATCTGCATCTAAGAACAGGTCAAAATATTATTTAAAGTGCAGGAACACAATCTAATGTATAATAAGAATACTCCTCATAATATGAGTCACAAAACATATACGTACATTTGGCGCTCTGCTCTTCACTTAAACCCAAAGCTGTTTTCTTGATAACTGCCCAGTTCCACAGGTTTACTGCCATTTCTTCAATCTGTACAACAGAAACATTTTCTTAGCCACTTAAAATACTGTCCACCTCCAATGATATTTTCTTTTGTGCATGTTTCACGTTTATGTGACTACTGTGGGTCATTTACAGGTCCTCCATAATCTAGTCCCAATTTAACTTTTCTCCCAAAAACTTACCCACAGAGTAATAATCTTATTGTCCCATGAACACAACTTGTTCATTCCCGCGTACCTTTATTCATACTGTTGGCTTCACTTGATATACCTCCTCCCATGATCTTTATGTAACTCAAATCCAAATTCACCCTCACCAAGAACATACATGAAGTTTTAAGCAACCATTACAGTCTTCACTGGTCTCTCTCTTCTTTGAATTCCTATATTAACTTAAGTTTTACATAATTGAGCAATTAACTATGCTACTGTGTATCATTTGTTTTTATTGTTACTCTTATTTCCCAACTAGACTCCTTGAAATCAAAGTTCATATCTCAATTTATGTAGCACTTATACTACCTGCCAAAGTGCTAAATAAAGAATACATATTAAAATAATAAGATTTGTTGTTTTATTATGTTCTGTTCTAGGGACTATGGGGGCAAAGATTCTAGTAGCTTCTTCTGGTTTAACCTATCAGGTGGAACATAGTCAACTGGATGGAAAAATAAATCAAGCTCATAGTATCTCAAGAATAAAATTTGCAGTAGATTGGTTTCTGACAAGAGATCTCTGAAGGCAATAGTTGGTCCTGGGTGCTACTATTGCCTCAGACCAATATGCCAGAGCTCTGGCCTAAATCTCCCAGTGTGCTATAGTGACTATGATAGAAGCTATATACCATTATCTTATCATAAACATATTAGTAGTAATACGACTAAGAGGAATAACTCATACTCATAACACAAACTCAGTTTGTGTACAGTAACAGTGCACAACTGTATTTTAGTTTATTTCCTCAAGACCACTTTTTCCCCCTACAATTCCACATTTCCCTGATGAGCTTCCCTTTAAATGGATTATTTATTTAGCATGGCCATCATTTCACTACTATTCTGCAGCTAATTATCATGCTCATCTCCATCTATCTCACTCAGTATCCCCATGCCACAGCTGACCTAATGATGACTTTCACATGAAATATTATTTGATTTGTTTCATCAAAAGCACATGGAGTTAATATTTGACTTAAAATTTCCCAGAGGAACAAATGGTATTTAGGTGGAAAAATAAACATGCAGAGTAAAACAGCTTAAAGCTGCCATTTGGGGTATTTTGGAAAGCAACTTGACAACATGTAAAAAGAGCCAAAAAATGTTCATACCTTTTTTTTTTTAACATTTTTATTCGAGTATAATTGCTTTACAATGGTGTGTTAGTTTCTGCTTTATAACAAAGTGAATCAGTTATACATGTACATATGTGCCAATATCTCTTCTCTCTTGCGTCTCCCTCCCTCCCACCCTCCCTATCCCACCCTTCTAGCTGGTCACATAGCACCGAGCTGATCTCCCTGTGCAATATGACTGCTTCTCACTAGCTATTTTACATTTGGTAGTGTACATATGTCCATATATACACTACAACTCTCTCACTTTCTCCCAGCTTACCCTTCCCCCTCCCCATGTCCTCAAGTCCATTCTCTAGCAGGTCTGCATCTTTATTACCATCTTGCCCCAGGTTCTTTTTTTTCAAATATATTTATTTATTTATTTTTGGTTGCGTTAGGTCTTCAGTGCTTCTCGCGGGCATTCTCTAGTTGCGGCAAGCAGAGGCTACTCTTCGTTGCAGTGCGCGGGCTTCTCATGTTGCAGAGCACAGGCTCTAGGCACGTGGGCTTCAGTAGTTGTGGCACGCAGGCTCAGTAGTTGTGGTGCACGGGCTTAGTTGCTCCGCGGCATGTAGAATGTTCCTGGACAAGGGCTCAAACCCATGTCCCCTGCGTTGGCAGGAGGATTCTTAACCACTGCACCACCATGGAAATCCCTGCCCCTAGGTTCTTCAAGACCAATTTTTTTTTTAGGTTCCATATATATGTGTTAGCATATGGTATTTGGTTTTCTCTTTCTGACTTACTTCACTCTGTATGACAGACTCTAGGTCCATCCACCTCACTACAAATACCTCAATTGTGTTTCTTTTTATGCCTCAGTAATATTCCACTGTATATATGTGCCACATCTTCTTTATCCACTCATCTGTTGATGGACACTTAGGTTGATTCCATGTCCTGGCTATTGTAAATAGAGCTGCAATGAACATTGTGACACATGACTCTTTTTGAATTATGGTTTTCTCAGGGTATATGCCCAGGAGTGGGATTACTGGGTCATATGGTAGTTCTATTTGTAGTTTTTTAAGGAACCTCCATACTGTTCTCCATAGTGGCTGTATCAATTTACATTCCCACCAACAGTGCAAGAGGGTTCCCTTTTCTCCACACCCTCTCCAGCATTTATTGTTTGTAGATTTTTTGATGATGGCCATTCTGACCAGTGTGAGATGATATCTCATTGTAGTTCTGATTTGCATTTCTCTAATGATTAATGATGTTGAGCATTCTAAAAAGAGACTTCTATGTAAAAAAATATACTAACAACTTTAGAACTCATTAACAAATTTAACAAGGTTGCAGGATACAAGATCAATACACGAAAAACAATTACATTAGCAATGAATAATCTGAAAATTAATTTACGAAAATAATACATCTACAATAACATCAAAAGAACTAAAACATGTAGAAAATTTAAAAAAAAGTACAAAACTTATACTCCAAACTAAAAACGTTGAAAAAATTAAACAATAAATGGAAAGACATACCATTTTATGGCTTATAACACTTAATATTTTTAAGTTGGCAATACTCCCCAAATTGATCTATGGATTTATGCACTACCCATCAAAATTCCAGCTGCCTTCTTTGCAGAAATTGGCAAGCAGACCCTAAATTTCATATGGAAATTCAAGGGACCCCAGGATAGTCAAAAGAATCTTGAAAGAGAAGAACAAAGTTAAAGGACTCACATTTCCAATTTCAAAACTTTCTACAAAGCTACAATAATCAGGAGAGTGTAGTACTGGCATAAGGACAGACATATAGATAAATGGAATAGACCTGAGAATCCAGAAATAAACCCTCATATTTATGGTCAATTGATTTTTGATAAGGATACTAACACAAATTTAATGGGGAAAGAACAATCAACAAACATACTGGGACAGCTTGATATCCACATGCAAAGGAATGAATTTGGATCCCTTCCTCATACGATATGCAAAAGTAAACTCAAAATGGATCATAAACTTAAAGGTAAGGACTAAAACTATAAAACTCTTAGAAGAAAACATAACAGTAAGTCTTCATGACCTTGGGTTAGGAAAAGCCTCCTTAGATATAACACCAAAAGTATAAACAATAAAAGAAAGACTTGATAAGTTAGACTTCATCAAAATTTTAAACTTCTTTGCTTCAGAGGATACAATCAAGGAAGTGAAAAGATAACTCACAGAATGGGAGAAAATATTTTGCAAGTCACGTATCTGATAAGTGACTTGTATCTGGAATATATAAAGAACTCCTACTACTCATAATAAAAAGACAGCTCGATTTAAAAATTGGCAAAGGCTCTTAATAGATATTTCTCCAAATAAAATATGCAAATGACCAATAAGCACATGAGAAGATGCTCAACATCATCAGTCATCAGGGAAACAAATTAATCACAATGAGATACCACCTCACACCCATTAGGATGACTACTATCAAAAAACAGAAATAACAAGTGTTGGTAAGGATGTAGAGAAACTGGAACCCTTGTGTATTACTGATGGGAATTTTAAATGGTGCAGCCACTATGGTAAACAGTATGGCAGTTCTTCAAAAAATTAAAAATAGAATTACCATATGATCCAGCAATTCAACTTCTGGGTGTATACCCCAAAGATTTGAAAGCAGGGACTTGAACAGATACTTTTATACCCATGTTCATAGCTGCATTATTCACAAAAGCCAAAAGGTGGAAGCAGGTCAAGTACCTATGGACTGATATATAGATAAACAAAATGTGGTATGTACACATAAAGGAATATTATGAAGCCTTAAAAAGGACAGAAATTCTGGGGGAGGGGAAAAAAAGGCAGAAATTCTGACACATACTACACCATGGATAAATCTGAGGACATTATACTGAGTGAAATATGCCAGTCACAAAGTGATAAATACTGCATGATTCCACTTATATGAAGTACCAAGAGTAGTCAAACTTATAGAGGTAGAAAGTAAAATGGTGGTTGCCAGGGTCTGGGGGAAAGGGAGAATGGGGAGTTATTGTTTAATAGGTATAGAATTTCAGTTTTGCAAGATGAAGAGTTCTGGAGATTGGTTGCACAACGATGTGAATGTACTCAATACTACTGAATTTTACATTTAAAAATAGTTAACATGGTAAATTTTTCATTATGTATACTACACCACAATTAAAAATAAAACAAACACAATGAGATACTACTTCACACTCACTAGGATGGCTATAATCAAAAAGCTAATAATAAGTATTGGTGATGATGTGGAAAAATTTGGTCACTGATATGCTGCTGGTGGGAATGTAAAATGGTACAGTCACTTTGGAAAACAATCTGGCAGTTCCTCAAAAGTTAAACAGAGTTACCATATGACCAGCATTGTCACTCCTAGGTATACACCTGAGAGAAATAAAAACATAAAAACCTGTACATGAATGTTCATAGCAGCATTATTCATAGTAGTCAAAAGGTGTAAACAACCCAAATGTTCATTAACAGATGAATGGATATACAAAACATGATATATCCAAATAATGGAATATTATCAGCCATAAAAGGTAATGAAGTACATGGGACTTCCCTGGTGGCACAGTGGTTAAGAATCTGCCTGCCAATGCAGGGGACACGGGTTTGAGCCCTGGTCTGGGAAGATCCCACATGCTGCAGAGCAACTAATCCCATGCACCACAACTACTGAGCCTGTGCTCCAGAGCCCATGAGCCATAACTACTGGGCCCATGTGCCACAACTCCTGAAGCCCACACGCCTAGCGCCCGTGCTCTGCAACAAGAAAAGCCACTGCCATGAGAAGCCCACGCACCACAACAAAGAGTAGCCCCCGCTCGCCACAACTAGAGAAAGCCCACGCGCATCAATGAAGACCCAACGCAGCCAATCACTCAATAAATAACACTCAAGCTTTCAAATGGAAATTAGAATTTTTTTAAAAAGTAGTAAGTACAGATACATGCTACAACATGGAAGAACCTTGAAAACATGCTAAGTGACAGAAGTCAGTCCCAAAAGACCACATATTGTACAATTCCATTTATATAACATGCTCAGGATAGGTAAATCCATAGAAATGGAAAGTAGATTAGAGGTTGCCTAGAGCTGGAGGAGAGAGGAGGAAATGGAGTGTCTGTGAATGGGTGCAAGGTTTCTTTCAGAGGTGATGAAAATGTTCTAAAGTTAACTGTGGTGATGGGTGCACAACTCCGTGAAATACTAAAAATCAATGAATTGTACACTTGAAATGGGTAAATTATATGGCATATGAATTATATATAAATAAAGTTATATATATAAAGTTATATATATGAGACATATTTACAACAAACTTTATTCTCACCTTTCCATACGTGCATTCACCAAAATGGAAGGATCTGCCCAAAGTAAACATTCCCATAAGTATTTCAGAACCTCAAGGCAATTTCAAAATTAAGGAACAGACCTCCAATTAAACACTAGAAAAAAAAAAAAGCACCACTGAAGGCTTATATTCAACTGAGTTCCCCACTACCAGGTACCACGTAATTTCTTACTTTGCTGCAGAAGGAAGGAAAAGAGAACTATTATTATTTTTATTTATTTATTTATTTTCTTTATTGGCTGTGTTGGGTCTTCATTGCTGCACGCAGGTTTTCTCTAGTTGCAGTGAGCAGGGGCTACTCTTCATTGTGGTGTGCAGGCTTCTCATCATACTGGCTTCTCTTATTGTGGTGCACAGGCTTAGTTGCTCCGTGGCATGTGGGATCTTCCAGGAACAGGGCTCGAACCCATGTCCCCTGTGTTGGCAGGCAGATTCTTAACCACTGCGTCACCAGGGAAGCCTGAGAACTATTACTAAATGACTAACTACTATGCACCCAGGACCTTAAATATGTTATTTCGTTTACTATTCACAACAACACTGGAGGGTGGGTTTTATTATGCCTCTTTTATCAGATGAGAAAACTGAAGCCTAGACAGATTAAATAGTACATATTAAATTTGAGACATATTTTTCCATTGGTTTCTAAAACACTATTTTTCCTAAATGTGCCATTAGGCTTGATTTCCATGTATTTAGATTTCATGTTAATCATGAAGTCTATCCTTTTACTTATACATTAATTAAAACAGTGAATCATCAAAACTTATAAACAAAATACCAACCTGAGAGTCCTGTATTTCAGCCATAGACTCCCTGTTGATATTTCCTATGTCCACGAAGAGTCTATCAATTGTCTCAGGTATCACAGGTGAACGGTCTTTTACAACCAGGTTTTCAACAACTTCTGAAATAACAATAAATGATAAAAGTGCTGTGAACTATCAACATTGGCTGAAAGTAGCAAATCATTCTGAAATCTGTTCCTAGACCTTTTGTCAAATGAATACAGCATGGAGAAACTTCAATACTCCTTAGAGTAAAACCAAACTGGAGATAAAGTTTATTCTATCTAAAGGCAAAGCATAATTTTCAAATAAAATTTGTATTTCCTAGGAGTCACTTGTTTATAACTTAATCGTCATTACTCATTCTCAAAGTAAAATGCATTGATTTCACAAATTGTCATGTTATTATAGGTCATCTTAAAACTAGAGAAGAGAAATTAACAATGTCTTCAAAACTACAAAATGTAGAAATTCTGAAGGGAGACTTAGATACATGCCCTGTAAAACTAAAATACTTATTAATACTTTAAAGCATTAGACAGACATACACTGAAGTCTTAACCTTACTTTGTGAGACAAATATGACATGCTCAATTAGCAACATTAGCCAGTTATTGAATCTATACAAATGATGTCACCATTTTCTAAACAGTCTTGAGCTCCAGACCCAATACAGATGAATCTTATTAGGCCATAGAATTCCTTAAAACCCAAACGTGATGTAGAACCATAATTGATGCCTTTCATATTATCAAAATTGAGGTTTTTCCAAACTTGTGTAACAGAGCTCTCCATAACCTACATGTCTCTAATTTCTTGCAACATTTCTGAGCATTAACTAGCAAGAATGTTGTTAATATTCGTAACAATAACATAAGAGCACCTTCTGAAAGATTTTTAACCTGCTACAACGAACAATAAATCTGCTAAATGAAAAATTTTCGGGACTTCCCTGGTGGCACATTAGTTAAGAATCCGCCTACCAATGCAGGGGGTACGGGTTCGAGCCCTGGTCCAGGAAGATCCAACATTCTACAGAAGCAAATAAGCCGGTGCGCCTCAACTACAGAGCCCGCACTCCAGAGCCCGTGAGCCACAACTACCGAGCCCGCGTGCCTAGAGCCCATGCTCTGCAACAAGAGAAGCCACCACAATGAGAAACCCACACACCACAACAAAGAGTAGCCCCCACTCGCCGCAACTAGAGAAAGCCCACGTTCAGCAACAAAGACCCAACGCAGCCATAAATAAATATTTTTTTAAAAAAGAAAACTTTTCAGTTAAATATCAGAAAATAGATTCACATAGAGACTTCACAAAGCAACTTATTTTCAAATACACTCAAACATTTTTTAAAGCTCTTCAGTACCTACACTGCATGATCAGAGTTATTAGGGAAAATATACCATACATATTTCATATGCCTCAAGTAATGATACATATGAAAAGAAAAACCTCTAGCTTCCTTACTCCCATAAATTAGTTAACAGAATGACTAATATTAAATATCTTGATTCTTCTAAGATTAGGTAAGCATTAGGCTGAGAAGTATATATATTATAGCCCTTGCTCAAAATACTGATAACTGAACTAGGAAAGTTTATAATGGCAGAAAATGTTTGCAAATCATATATCTGATAAGAGCTTAATATCCAAAATATATAAAGAAACATACAACTTAACAGCAAAAGAAAATCCAATTTTAAAATGTCTGAATAGACACTTTTCCGAAGAAAACACAGTGAAGGCCAACAGGTGCATGAAGAAAAAGATGTTCAACATCATTAATCATCAAAGAAATGCAAATCAAAACCATAATGAGATATCACCTCACACCTGTTAGAATGGCCATCATAAAAAGACAAGCAATAACAAGTATTGGAGGGGATGTGGAGAAAAGGGAACCCTCAACACTGTTCATGGAAATGTAAATTGGTGCAGCCACTATGGAAAACAGTAGGGAGGTTCCTCAAAAAATTAAAAATAGAACTACCATATGATGCAGCAATTCGACTTCTGGGTATTTATCTGAAGAAAATGAAAACACTAACTTGAAAAGACCGTGCAACCCCATGTTCATTGCAGCATTATTTACAATAGCCAAGATGTGGAAAGAACCTAAGTCTCCATCGATGAATGGATTTTTAAAATGTGCTAAGGGCTTCCCTACTGGCGCAGTGGTTAAGAATCCGCCTGCCAATGCAGGGGACACAGGTTCGAGTCCTGGTCCAGGAAGATACCACATGCCACACAGCAACTAAGCCCATGCACCACAACACTGAGCCTGTGCTCTAGAGCCTGCGAGGCACAACTGCTGAGCCTGCGAGGCACAAGTGCTGAGCCCGCGTGCCACAACTAATGAAGCTTGTGTGCCTAGAGCCCGTGCTCTGCAACAAGAGAAGCCACCACAATGAGAAGCCTGCGATCCACAATGAAGAGCAGCCCCAGTCACCGCAACTAGAGAAAGCACGCGGGCAGCAATGACGACCCAATGCAGCCAAAATCAATCAATAAATTAATTAATTAATTTTTTAAAATGTGGTAAATATATACAATAAAATGTTATTCAGCCATAAAAAAGAATGAAATCTTGCCATCTGCAACATGAATGGACCTTAAAGGCGTTATACTAAGTGAAATAAGTCACACAGAGAAAGACAAATACCACCATATGATCTCACTTAGATGTGGAAACATTTTAAAAAAACAAGGCTCATAGATACAGGAAAGATTGGTGGTTGCCAGAAGCAGGAAGTGGGGGGGGGCAAATGGGTAAATGAAGTCAAAAGGTACAAGCTTCCAGTTATAAAATAAATAGAACATAGGGATGTAATATACAGTATGGCAACTATAGTTATTACTATACTGTATATTTTTAAATTGTTAAGAGTAAATCTTGGGAAGAGCTTCAAGATGGCAGAGGAGTAAGACCTGGAGACAACCTTCCTCCCCACAAATACATCAGAAATACATCTACATGTGGAACAATTCCTAGAGAACACCTACTGAATGCTGGCACAAGACCTCAGACTTCCCAAAAGGCAAGAAACTACCCACATACATGGGTATGGGGCAAAAGAAAAAAAGAAAAAACAGAGACAAAAGAATAGGGATGGGACCTGGACCTCTGGGAAGGAGATGTGAAGAAAGAAAAGTTTCCACACACTAGGAAGCCCCATCGTGGGCGGAGACTGCGGGTGGTAGAGGGGGAAGCTTCAGAGCCACGGAGAACAGCGCAGCAACAGGGGTGCGGAGGGCAAAGCGGAGAGATTCCTTCACAGAGGATCAGTGCCGACCAGCACTCACCAGCCCGAGAGGCTTGTCTGCTCACCTGCCGGGGTGGGCGGGGTCTGGGGAGCTGAGGTTCAGACTTCGAAGGTCGGATCCCAGTGAGAAGACTGGGGTTGGCTGTGTGAACACAGCCTGAAGGGGGCTAGTATGCCACAGGTGGCCGGGAGGGAGTCCACAAAACAGTCTGGAGCTGCCGAAGAGGCAATAGACTTTTTCTTGCCCGTTGTTTCCTGGTGCGCAAGGAGAGGGGATTCAGTGCGCACATAAAGGAGCTCCAGAGATGGGTGCGAGTTGCGGCTATCAGCGCAGACCCCAGAGACGGGCATGAGATGCTAAGGCTGTTACTGCAGCCACCAATAAGCCAGTGTGCAAGCACAGGTCACTATCCACACTGCCCCTCCTGGGAGCCTGTGCAGCCTGCCACTGCCAGGGTCTCGAGATTCAGGGACAACTTCCCCGGGAGAACACACGGCGCACCTCAGGCTGGTGCAATGTCACGCTGGGCTCTGCCGCTGCAGGCTTGCCCTGAACTTCATACCCCTCCCTCCCCCCCCCAGCCTGAGGGATCCAGAGCAACCGAATCAGCTGCTCCTTTACAAGCGAAGAACAGACACCCTCAGGCAACCTACACACAGAGGTGGGTCCAACTCCAAAGCTCAACCCCAGGAGCTGTGCGAATAAAGAAGAGAAAGGGAAACTTCTCCCAGCAGCCTCAGGAGCAGTGGATTAAATCTCCACAATCAACTTGATTTACCCTGCATCTGTGAAATACCTAAATAGATAATGAATGATCCTATATTGACGAGGTGGACATTGGGAGCAACGATATATATATTTTTTCCCTTTTTCTCTTTTCGTGAGTGTGTATGTGTGTGCTTCTGTGTGTGATTTTCTCTGTATAGCTTTGCTTTTGCCACTTGTACTGTGTGTCCGTTTTGTTGTTGTTGTTGTTAGCACTTGTTATCATTGGTGGATTTGGTTTTTGGTTTGGTTTGGTTGCTCTCTGCTTTCTTTCCTCCTTTTATTTATTACTTTAAAAATTTTTTTACTAATTTTTTATTTTAATAACTTTATTTTATCTTCCCCTTTCTTTCTTTTTTTTCTCCCTTTTATCCTGAGCCATGTGGATGACAGGCTCTTGGTGCTCCAGCTAGGCATCAGAGCTGGGTCTCTGAGATGGGAGAGCCAAGTTCAGGACACAGGTCCACAAGAGACCTCCCAGCTCCACGTAATATCAAACGGCGAAAATCTCCCAGACAGCTCCATCCCATCGCCAAGACCCAGCTCCACTCAATGACCTGCAAGCTACAGTGCTGGACACCCTATGCCAAACAGCCTAGAAAGACAGGAACACAACCCCACCCAGTAGCAGAGAGGCCGCCTAAAATCATAATAAGGCCACAGACACCAGAAAACACAGCAGCAGACATGGACCTGCCCACCACAAAGAAAAGATCCAGCCTCATTCACCAGAACAGAGGCACTAGTCCCCTCCACCAGGAATCATACACAACCCACAGAACCAACCTTAGCCACTGGGGGCAGACACGAAAACCAACGGGAACTACGAACCTGCAGCATGCAAAAAGGAGACCCCAAATAGGGTAAGTTAAGCAAAATGAGAAGACAGAGAAACACACAGCAGATGAAGGAGCAGGTAAAACCCCACCAAACCTAACAAATGAAGAGGAAATAGGCAGTCTATCTGAAAAAGAATTCAGAATAATGATAGTAAAGATGATGGAAAATCTTGGAAATAGAATGGAGAAAATAAAAGAAACGATTAACAAGGCAGTAGAAGAACTAAAGCACAAACAAACAGTGATGAACAACACAATAAATGAAATTAAAAATTCTCTAGAAGGGATCAGTAGCAGAATAACTAAGGCAGAAGAACGGATAAGTGACGTGGGAGAGAAAATAGTGGAAATAACTAGTGCAGAGTAGAATAAAGAAAAAAGAATGAAAAGAATTGAGGAGAGTCTCAGAGACCTCTGGGACAATATAAAACTCACCAACATTCGAATTATAGGGGTCCCAGAAGAAGAAGACCAAAAGAAAGGGACTGAGAAAATATTTCAAGAGATTATACTTGAAAACTTCTCTAATACGGGAAAGGAAATAGTTAATCAAGACGAGGAAGCACAAAGAGTCCCATACAGGATAAATCCAAGGAGAAACATGTGAAGACACATATTAATCAAACTATGAAAAATTAAACACAAAGAATAATATTAAAAGCAGCAAGGGAAAAACAACAAATAACATACAAGGGAATCCCCGTAAGTTTGACAGATGACAGTTTCAGCAGAAACTCTGCAAGCCAGAAGGGAGGGGCAGGACATACTTAAAGTGATGAAGGAGAAAAACCTACAACCAAGATTACTCTACCCAGTAAGGATCTCATTCTGATTTGATGGAGAAATTAAAAGCTTTACAGACAAGCCAAAGCTAAGAGAATTCAGTACCTTCAAACCAGCTTTACAACAAATGCTAAAAGAACTTCTCTAGGCAGGAAACCCAAGAGAAGAAAAAGACCTACAATTACAAACCAAAAACAGTTAAAAAATGGTAGTAGAAACATATGTATCGATAATTACCTTAAATGTAAAAGGATTAAATGCTCCAACCAAAAGACACAGACTGGATGAATGGATACAAAAACACCTGTATATATGCTGTCTACAAAAGACCTACTTCAGACCTAGGGACACATACAGACTGAAAGTGAGGGGATGGAAAAAGATATTCCATGCAAAGGGAAATCAGAAGAAATCTGGAGTAGCAATTCTCATATCAGAAAAAAACAGACTTTAAAACAAAGAGTATTACAAGAGACAAAAAAGGACACTACATAATGACCAAGGGATCAATCTAAGAAGATATAACAACTGTAAATATTTATGCACCCAACATAGGAGCACCTCAATACATAAGGCAAATACTAACAGCTATAAAAGGTGAAATCGCCAGTAACACCAGAACAGTAGGGGACTTTAACACCCCACTTTCACCAATGCACAGATCATCCAAAATGAAAATAAATAAGGAAACACAAGCTTTAAATGATACATTCGGGTTTCCCTGGTGGCGCAGTGGTTGAGAATCCGCCTGCCGATGCAGGGGACACGGGTTCGGGCCCTTGTCCGGGAAGATCCCACATACCGCGGAGCGGCTGGGCTGCTGTGAGCCATGGCCACTGGGCTGGGCCTGCGCATCTAGAGGCCACAACAGTGAGAGGCCTGCATACCGCAAAATAAATAAATAAATAAATAAAAATAAATGATACATTCAACAAGATGGACTTAATTGATATAGGACATTCCATCCAAAAACAACAGAATACACATTCTTCTAAAGTGCTCATGGAACATTCTCCAGGATAGATCATACCTTGGGTCACAAATCAAGCCTTGGTAAATTTAAGAAAATTGAAATTGTGTCAAATATCTTTTCTGACCACAACACTATGAGACTAGATATCAATTACAAGAAAAAATCTGTAAAATGTGCAAACACATGGAGGCTAAACAATACACCACTTAATAACCAAGAGATCACTGAAGAAATCAAAGAGAAAATCAAAACATACCTAGAAACAAATGACAATGAAAACACGACAACCCAAAACCTATGGGATGCAGCGACAGCAGTTCTAAGAGGGAGGTTTATAGCCATACAATCCTAGCTTAAGAAACAAGAAACATCTCAAATAAACAACCTAACCTTACACCTAAAGAAATTAGAGAAAGAAGAACAAAAAATACCCAAAGTTAGCAGAAGAAATCATAAAGATCAGATCAGAAAAAAATGAAAAAGAAATGAAGGAAACGATAGCAGAGATCAATAACACTAAAAGCTGGTTCTTCGAGAAGATAAACAAATAGATACACCATTAGCCAGACTCATAGGAAAAAAAGGGAGAAGACTCAAATCAACAGAATTAAAAATGAAAACGGAGAAGTAACAACTGACACTGCAGAAATACAAAGGATCATGAGAGATTACAAGCAACTATATGCCAATAAAATGAACAACCTGGAAGAAATGGACAAATTCTTAGAAATGAACAACCTTCCAAGACTGAACCAGAAAGAAGTGGAAGATATGAGCAGATCGATCACAAGCACTGAAATTTAGACTGTGATTAAAAATCTTCAAACAAACAGAAGCCCGGGACCAGATGGCTTCACAGGCGAATTCTATCAAACATTTAGAGAAGAGCTAACAAATACCCTTCTCAAACTCTTCCAAAATATAGCAGAGGGAGGAACACTCCCAAACTCATTCTACGAGGCCACCATCACCCTGATACCAAAACCAGAGAAAGATGTCACAACGAAAGAAAACTACCGGCCAATATCACTGATGAACACAGATGCAAATATCCTCAACAAAATACTACCAAACAGAATCCAACAGCACATTAAAAGGATCATACACCATGATCAAGTGGGGTTTATCCCAGGAATGCAAGGATTCTTCAGCATACGCAAATCAATCAATGTGATACACCATAGTAACAAACTGAAGGAGAAAAACCATATGCTCATCTCAAGAGATGCAGAGAAAGCTTCTGACAAAATTCAATACCCATTTATGATAAAAACCCGCCAGAAAGTAGGCATAGAGGGAACTTTCCTCAACATAATAAAGGCCAGATATGACAAACCCACAGCCAACATTGTCCTCAATGGTGAAAAACTGAAAGCATTTCCAGTAAGATCAGCAATAAGACAAGGTTGCCCACTCTCACCACTATTATTCAACATAGTTTTGGAAGTTTTAGTCACAGCAATCAGAGAAGAAAAAGAAATAAAAGGAATCCAAATCGGAAAAGAAGAAGTAAAGCTGTCACTGTTTGCAGATGACATGATACTATATATAGAGAATCCTAAAGGTGCTACCAGAAAACTACTAGAGCTAATCAATGAATTTGGTAAAGTTGCAGGATACAAAATTAATGCACAGAAATCTCTTGCATTCCTATACACTAATGATGAAATAGCTGAAAGTGAAATTAAGAAAACACTCCCATTTACCATTGTAACAAAAAGAATAAAATATCTAGGAATAAACCTACCTAAGGAGACAAAAGACCTGTATGCAGAAAATTATAAGACACTGATGAAAGAAATTAAAGATAATACTAATAGGTGAAGAGGTATACCATGTTCTTGGACTGGAAGAATCAACATTGTGAAAATGACGATACTACCCAAAGCAATCTACACATTCAACGCAATCTCTATCAAACTGCCACTGGCATTTTTCACAGAACTAGAACAAAAAAAAATCTCACAATTCGTATGGAAACACAAAAGACCCCGAATAGCCAAAGCAATCTTAAGAAAGAAAACAAGAGCTGGAGGAATCAGGCTCCCTGACTTCAAACTGTAATACAAACCTACAGTAATCAAGACAGTATGGTACTGGCACAAAAACAGAAATATAGATGAATGGAACAGGATAGAAAGCCCAGAGATAAACCCAAGCACATATGGTCACCTTATCTTTGATAAAGGAGGCAAGAATATACAATGGAGAAAAGACAGCCTCTTCAATAAGTGATACTGGGAAAACTGGACAGCTACACATAAAAGAATGAAATTAGAATACTCCCTAACACCATACACAAAATCAAACTCAAAATGGATTAAAGACCTAAATGTAAGGCCAGACACTATCAGACCCTTCGAGGAAAACATAGGCAGAACACTCTATGACATAAATCACAGCAAGATCCTTTTTGACCCACCTCCTAGAGAAATGGAAATAAAAACAAAAATAAACAAATGGGACCTAATGAAACTAAAAGCTTTTGCACAGCAAAGGAACCATAAATAAGACGAAAAGACAACCCTCAGAACGGGAGAAAATATTTGCAAATGAAGCAACTGACAAAGGATTAATCTCCAAAATTTACAAGCAGCTCATGCAACTCAATATCAAAAAAACAAACAGCCCAATCCAAAAATGGGCAGAAGACCTAAACAGACATTTCTCCATAGAAGATATACAGATTGCCAACAAACACATGAAAGAATGCTCAACATCATTAATCATGAGAGAAACGTGAATCAAAACTACAATGAGATATCATCTCACACCAGTCAGAATGGCCATCATCAAAAAATCTACAAACAGTAAATGCTGGAGAGGGTGAGGAGAAAAGGAAACCCTCTTGCACTGTTGGTGGGAATGTAAATTGATACAGCCACTATGGAGAACAGTATGGAGGTTCCTTAAAAAACTACAAATAGAACTACCATATGACCCAGCAATCCCACTACTGGGCATATACCCTGAGAAAACCATAATTCAAAAAGAGTCATGTACCAAAATCTTCATTGCAGCTCTATTTACAATAGCCAGCACATGGAAGCAACCTAAGTGTCCATCATCGGATGAATGGATAAAGAAGATGTGGCATATATATACTATGGAATATTTCTCAGCCATAAAAAGAAACGAAACTGAGTCATTTGTAGTGAGGTGGATGGACCTAGAGTCTGTCATACAGAGTGAAATAAGTCAGAAAGAGAAAAATAAATACCATATGCTAACACATATATATGGAATCCAAAAAAATTGTCATGAAGAACCTAGGGGCAGGACGGGAATAAAGACACAGACTTACTAGAGGATGGACTTGAGGATACCGGGTGGGGGAAGGGTAAGGTGGGACAAAGTGAGAGAGTGGTATATACATATATACACTACCAAACGTAAAATAGCTAGCTAGTGGGAAGCAGCCCCATAGCACAGGGAGATCAGCTCGTTGCTTTGTGACCACATAGAGAAGTGAGATAGGGAGGGTGGGAGGGAGGGAGATGCAAGAGGGAAGAGGTATGAGGACATATGCATATGTATAACTGATTCACTGTGTTATACAGCAGAAACTAACACCTTTGTAAAGCAATTATATTCCAATAAAAATGTTTAAAAAAAAGAGTAAATCTTAAAAGTTATCAACACAAGAAAAAAATTTTCTAACTATGTATGGTGATGGATGTTAAACTAGACTTATTGTGCTAATCATTTTGTAATATACATGAATATTGAATCATTATGTTGTACACCTGAAACTAATATAATGTTGTATATCAATTATACCTCAATTTTTAAAAATAATTAGGAATGTTTTGAAATTGTTTTTAAAAATCCAAATCTTTTAAAAACAGATTTCTTAAAATGTTTCTGAAAAGAAAAAACCCAATATAAATTTTTTAATTTGACTTCCTTTTTAAAAATAATCCAAATATATTTTATTAGAATACCAATTATAACTCCTAGTTACATAGTATACGAGACTGTGAAGGCGTTAATTTTGATTTGTTAATGTTCTCTTAATATTTTATATAATTCATTCTCTGTCAAAATAATTCTGGTCCTTTCAAAACATATTTTCAGTGTCATTCAGTTGAGCAACTTGACTAACACCAGCTGAGGCAATGAGAGCACTGCAGTTCTTGAGGATAAAATGCAGTCAGCAAAGCTGAGTAAGTAACAGAGATCACATAGCTGAATGGTTGAGAGTTACACTATGAAGGAGAGACTTGCTTCTGGGAGAAGCTCAGAAAAGAGCTTCTATAAATACAGCCTATTCCTGAGATGTGAAGACAACACCCTGTGTTAAGGTTATATCAGGAAATATTGTACATTTTGAAAAAAATGATTAAATTATCTTCCTGGCTACTGAAATAAAGTGTGATTTACAACATGACTGCACTCAATTTAATTTAAATGAGATTCATCCTAGTTAAAACTGGGGAGTCACTCTATTGAGGCAGCCACGTTAATCTGTACCAATTAATTCTGATTATGTAGACAGCATTCTAGGTAGAGTATAATAGAAAATAAACTTCTTCCCTGTCCTTGAGGAAGGGAGCTTCTGTTACAACATGGAAAAAATCTATCAACAGTCCTGCCAAGTCTCTCCCTGTGACCTCCATCAACTCAACCAGTCATTCAAAAGCCAAAGCAGTTCAAAGACTTGCCAGGATTAGAGATTACTACAAGCAACTGTATGCCAATAAAATGGACAACCTGGAAGAAATGGACAAATTCTTAGAAATGCACAACCTGCCGAGACTGAACCAGGAAGAAATAGAAAATATGAACAGACCAATCACAAGCACTGAAATTGAAACTGTGATTAAAAATCTTCCAGCAAACAAAAGTCCAGGACCAGATGGCTTCACAGGCGAATTCTATCAAACATTTAGAGAAGAGCTAACACCTATCCTTCTCAAACTCTTCCAACAGATAGCAGAGGGAGGAACACTCCCAAACTCATTCTATGAGGCCAACATCACCCTGATACCAAAACCAGACAAAGACGTCACAAAGAAAGAAAACTACAGGCCAATATCACTGATGAACATAGATGCAAAAATCCTCAACAAAATATTAGCAAACAGAATCCAACAGCACATTAAAAGGATCATACACCATGATCAAGTGGGGTTTATCCCAGGAATGCAAGGATTCTTCAATATACGCAAATCAATCAATGTGATACACCATATCAACAAACTGAAGGAGAAAAACCATATGATCATCTCAATAGATGCAGAGAAAGCTTTTGACAAAATTCAACACTCATTTATGATAAAAACCTTGCAGAAAGTGGGCATAGAGGGAACTTTCCTCAACATAATAAAGGTCATATATGACAAACCCACAGCTAGCATCGTTCTCAATGGTGAAAAACTGAAACCATTTCCACTAAGATCAGGAACAAGACAAGGTTGCCCACTCTCACCACTCTTATTCAACATAGTTTTGGAAGTTCTAGCCACAGCAATCAGAGAAGAAAAAGAAATAAAAGGAATCCAAATAGGAAAAGAAGAAGTAAAGCTGTCACTGTTTGCAGATGACATGATACTATACATAGAGAATCCTAAGGATGCTACCAGAAAACTACTAGAGCTAATCAATGAATTTGGTAAAGTTGCAGGATACAAAATTAATGCACAGAAATCTCTGGCATTCTTATACACTAATGATGAAAAATCTGAGAGTGAAATTAAGAAAACGCTCCCATTTACCATTGCAACAAAAAGAATAAAATATCTAGGAATAAACCTACCTAAGGAGACAAAAGACTTGTATGCAGAAAACTATAAGACACTGATGAAAGAAATTAAAGATGATACAAATAGGTGGAGAAATATACCATGTTCTTGGATTGGAAGAATCAACATTGTGAAAATGACTATACTACCCAAAGCAATCTACCGATTCAATGCAATCCCTATCAAATTACCACTGGCATTTTTTACAGAACTAGAACAAAAAATTTCACAATTTGTATGGAAACACAAAAGACCCCGAATAGCCAAAGCAATCTTGAGAACGAGAAATGGAGCTGGAGGAATTAGGCTCCCTGACTTCAGACTCTACTACAAGGCTACAGTAATCAAGACAATATGGTACTGGCACAAAAACAGAAATATAGATCAATGGAATAGGATAGAGAGCCCAGAGATAAACCCACACACATATGGTCACCTTATCTTTGATAAAGGAGGGAAGGATATACAGTGGAGAAAAGACAGCCTCTTCAATAAGTGGTGCTGGGAAAACTGGACAGCTACATGTAAAAGTATGAAATTAGAACAATCCCTAACACCACACACAAAAATAAACTCAAAATGGGTTAAAGACCTAAATGTAAGGCCAGACACTATCAAACTCTTAGAGGAAAACATAGGCAGAACACTATACGACATAAATCACAGCAAGATCCTTTTTGACCCATCTCCTAGAGAAATGGAAATAAAAACACAAATAAACAAATGGGACCTAATGAAACTTAAAAGCTTTTGCACAGCAAAGGATACCATAAACAAGACCAAAAGACAACCCTCAGAATGGGAGAAAATGTTTGCAAATGAAGCAACTGACAAAGGATTAATTTCCAAAATTTATAAGCAACTCATGCAGCTCAATAACAAAACAACAAACAACCCAATCCAAAAATGGGCAGAAGAACTAAATAGACATTTCTCCAAAGAAGATATACAGATTGCTAACAAACACATGAAAGAATGCTCAACCTCATTAATCATTAGAGAAATGCAAATCAAAACTACAATGAGATATCATCTCACACCGGTCAGATTGGCCATCATCAAAAACTCTAGAAACAATACATGCTGGAGAGGGTGTGGAGAAAAGGGAACCCTCTTGCACTGCTGGTGGGAATGTAAATTGATACAGCCGCTATGGAGAACAGTATGGAGGTTCCTTAAAAAACTACAAATAGAACTACCATACGACCCAGCAATCCCACTACTGGGAATATACCCTGAGAAAACTATAATTCAGAAAGACTCATGTACCAAAATGTTCATTGCAGCTCTATTTACAATAGCCAGGACATGGAAGCAACCTAAGTGTCCATCAACAGATGAATGGATAAAGAAGATGTGGCACATATATACAATGGAATATTACTCCGCCATAAAAAGAAATGAAACTGAGTTATTTATAATGAGGTGGATGGACCTGGAGTCTGTCATACAGAGTGAAGTAAGTCAGAAGGAGAAAAACAAATACCGTATGCTAACACATATATATGGACTCTAAGGGAAAAAAAGGTCATGAAGAGGTTAGTGGTAGGATGGGAATAAAACACAGACTCACTCGAGCATGGACTTGAGGATATGGGGAGGGGGAGGGGTGGGCTGTGACGAAGTGGGGGAGTGGCAGGGACATATATACACTATCAAATGTAAATTAGATAGCTGGTGGGAAGCTGCTGCATAGCACAGGGAGATCACCTCTGTGCTGTGTGACCGCCTGGGGGGGTGGGATAGGGAGGGTGGGAGAGAGGGTGATGCAAGAGGGAGGAGATGTGGGAGCATGTGTGTATGTATAACTGATTTAGTTTGTTGTAGAGGGAAAACTAACACACTATTGTAAAACAATTATACTCCAATAAAGATGTTAAAAAAATAAAAAAATAAAAAAATAAAAAAAAAAAATAAAAAAAAAAAAAAACAAAGACTTGCCAGGGTCAATTCAAGATTTTACTCCAAATCACAACGATTACTTGCAATTTCTTCAGTGAGAAAAGAACCAAAAATGACAATAAAATTAACATTTGCATAGCGCTTTACAGTCTCAAAGCTTTTTTATATGCATTCTCATTTAATCATCAATCTACTCTGTAAGGGAGATACTTTTATAAGATGCAGAAGCTGAGATATAACAAAGTATCGTGACTTCTCAAAGGTGACAGAAAGAGGAAGTAGCAAACTAGGAGCTGAACTGAGGCTTTCTAATTTGAAATCCTGTCCTTCCACTATACTAGGCCTATTGGAAAAGGCCTGGAAGAACTGACTTGCCAGGACTCTGAGACAATTAAAAAACAGTAGAGAGAAAAGAAATGATCCAACACCATTCAGAGTGCTACACTATAATTCTGATTGTGAGCTAAGAAAAACTATTCCAGCAGAGGCTACTTTTAATGAGGACAGTCAGAATGTCCAAAACAGTGTCAAAAGGGCATGGCAAAAAAACTCAAGCAAACTCAGGACAAACAGGTTTAATGACAGACAAAACCACACTGTAAATCATACTTTCTATCTAATATTCAGAGACATGATCATTTTTCATATACAATGTTCCAGGAGGACCCATCTGACAAACTGGGTATGGCACAAGAGAATCCAAGCAGCGAATCATAATGCAGAAGTCAGATGAAACTGCATGAACGATAGTTCCAAGAGAATTATTCACAGCAGTGTATTGTAGTTCTGAGCAGCATCTTGGTCCTGGAGGGCAACTAGGAAAAGATACAGGGCAGGCTAGCTCCATGAAAATCATGACAGTCAGAAATGATACAGTTCTAAAGCTCAACAGGTGACTACAGTATGCCCTCAGCATGTTAAATCTCAAATCTGACGGCCAGTATGACTTCATTCCAAACCAGTCTCTTCCCTACAACATAATACTGTTATTCTTTCTTGCCCTGTACAGAACTGGCTCAGGGACTGAAGCAAACCTAAGCCCAGGCTCATCAGGAGATAAAGCTATGTAAAATTTTGAAGGGCTACTGGCTAGGTGGTGGCGGGAGGTAAAAAGGCAAGAGCTGACTATATCATGCTAACCAAAAGAGGAATTTCCAACTTGATTCTGGTAAGGAAAGACATCCAGTCACATCCAGGGCACTAAACTTTAGATACTAAAGGGTAGAATTATACTTACATTGAACAAACCATAGCACTAGGAGGAATATCTCAAAAAAGCCACAACAGTCCTCTCAACCAAATGCACACTGTATAAAGGTTGCCATGAATCTGGTATTTTATTTCTTTCACATTCCTATAAAATGCAAGGTCAATAACCAATCTCAATTTGCCAATTCATCCAATCCTACTCCTAAGCATTTGTATATATTTACAAAATATCTGTATATATTACTCTTTTATTCTCATTACATCATCTTACCCATTGTAGCTGAACCCTGCTGCTCTTGACTGAGTCTTCTATTCAGCTAATATCTGCTTTGTTTTAGTTACCATGGTTACCAAAGGCTATTTCTATCTATTTAACAACTTAATTAATTAACTTGTTTACTGAGTGTTAACAATGCACTAGGCACTGAAGACAGAGGTATCCAAGACACCTGCCCAGTAGATTCACATCTAAATCAGACCAAAAACAATACATGGAAAGGTTGGGAATGCAATAAGTAGACTATAACAACACAGTTGGAAGGTTGAAGTGGATTAGCTAAACTGAGTACATTACAGCAACTCTCACCAAAGAGGTCTTTGAAGGAAGAAAGAAACCTAAGTTGATTCAACTGTCTTTGTGATTTCTTATCTCTATACTATTGTAAACTACACATAATACACATAAAATAAAACTTGCTTGCAAAAGATGTCAAATATTTAATGAAACCAAATGAATGACGGCTAATTTTCCACACAAGGTATCTTTAGCCTTTCCATTCCTAACAGAATGCACTAGTTATTTAGAGGATTGCTAAGCAAAATGACATGAACAATTAAGCATCTTATGAACTTTTTTTTTTTTTTGCGGTATGCAGGCCTCTCACTATTGTGGCCTCTCCCGCTGTGGAACACAGGCTCCGGACACGCAGGCTCAGCGGCCATGGCTCACGGGCCTAGCCGCTCCACGGCATGTGGAATCCTCCCAGACCGGGACACGAACCCATGTCCCCTGCATTGGCAGGCGGACTCTCAACCACTGTGCCACCAGGGAAGCCCTGAACTGCTTTTGATGGTGATAGAATAACACGGGAAAGTTTTATCTGAGACCATGTGCATTTCCAAATCATCATCAGAAATATATAGCATCATTCCTGGTGACAGTGTTACTATCCTTGTGGGCAATATGAATGAAAGAGACAAGAGTTATTTCATTCATTAATTCAATAAACATTTAATGATAATTAAGTATTTTGCTAAGCACCAAGAATAATGTAAACATGACACAGTTCCCTCCCTTGAGGAGCTTACATACCATCTCCACACAAGATGTATGGTATACACATGTATCAATC
Source organism: Kogia breviceps (assembly GCF_026419965.1). Lineage (NCBI taxonomy): Eukaryota > Metazoa > Chordata > Mammalia > Artiodactyla > Physeteridae > Kogia > Kogia breviceps. The sequence continues at coordinate 72,479,115 of NC_081330.1, read as the reverse complement.
AACCAATTTTCTAGAGCTGTAAGTCACCTTAAAATTCTAGTAACACACTCTAATTTATAATTAATTAAAATAAGCTACAGGGAAGTTAATTAACTTGCCCAAGATCAAAGCTATTAGTAGTACAGCATGAACAAAATCCACAACAACTGTACTTTCTGCTTTGGCTGGTGTCCACAGTTCTCCTTGTAAAAGTTAATACAACAAACATTTATTGAATGCTTGATATTAGGCAGATACTATGGATCTTACTAGGAATACAAAGATGAGTGAAACAGTCTATACCATCAAGCAGATCACACTATTAAGAGAAATTAAAATGAGAAAAATTACAATATAATAAGTGCTGTGAGTGCAAGACGCTACAGAAATATAAAGGAAGAATTAAGTGACTACCCGTTTTAGAGTTGGGATATAGGGATGGCAGAATAGGCTTCACTGAGTGCTATTTGATGTGGGTCTTGAAGGATCACTTAAGAGTTTGCCAGGCAACATACCAAACAGAAGGAAAAACATGCAGATATGGAAAGCACAATGGGTTCAAATAACCATAAGTAGTTAAGTATGGCTGGAAAAAAGGGTAAAGGAAGGTTACAGGAAACACCATTAGAAAGGTATGTAGGGGCCAGAGCTTGAAACGCATTGTATGGTATACTAACAAAGTTCCATTTTGTTAGTTACACTGTCTCTTTATTTCATAAACTATATTATTTCTACCTAATATGTGCATACCAGGTGACTCCAACAAGTATATCAACAAGATTTCTGCACAGGCCATACAGACACTATGCTTGTGACTCTGAGCTACATGGCACACTCTTGGGACACTTCCTAATAATTCCATCACTCCTAATCTGAGGATCCCACTGTGGCATTTAAAGGAATACAAAAAAGTTGTTGAGGGAGGCTTTCAAATGAATAAAGTCCTTTGAGATTCAATGAAAGTCAATTATCTTGAGTGAGTGTTCCTACTAAAATTTTCAATCTAGACCTGCAGTCTAACATGGCAGCCACATGTGACTACTGAGCACTTGAAATGTAGTTAGTCCAAATTGAGATGGGCTATAATTGTAAAGTACACACCAGATTTCAAAGATTTAGTATAAAAAATGTAAAGTATAAAAAATGTAAAATATCTCAGTAATTTTCTATATTGATTACATGTTAAAATAATATTTTGGATATGTAAGGCTATAAACATAGTATCAAAATTATTATTTAAAATAATTGTACCTGTTTCTCTCTGCTTTTTAAATGTGGCTACTAGAAATTTTTAAATTACATTGTAGCTCACATATTTCTATTGTACACAGCTGGTCTAAAGTATATACTGTCACTGGCTTCTGAAGATTTAATGATACAAATTGTTAATACCTACTTCCTTAACAGTCATCAAAGATTTAACAGAAAAAAATAAAGTAAAAACTTGGATATTTTAATAGACCATAAGGATGTTTATATTATAGCAAATACAAAGAGGTTAGAAATCTAGAAAAAGGAGAATTGTCTTCAAATTAACAACAGGAAAGGGAGTTCCAAAGCTTGATAAACAGTTGCCATTCTTTAAGAAGAAATAACGCTCATGTTGAGGAGGACAACTGGCCTGAATTATCTTGGTACAACTATTCAACAACACTCAACTTTTTGCTATTCCCATGTTAAGTCAAGTTCTATTTTGTATGGTCCTGGTGCTTGTCAAGATGAGGAAGTTTTTCTTTCTGAATCAGGCAGGACAGTTTTAGGAAACACCCCCAACCCAGATGCTACTGTTTCTTAAATTAAGAATTTGGGCCTTTCAAAACCTGTCCTCCAGGGCTTCCCTGGTGGCGCAGTGGTTGAGAATCCGCCTGCCGATGCAGGGGACACGGGTTCATGCCCCGGTCCGGGAAGATCCCACATGCTGTGGAGTGGCTGGGCCCGTGAACCATGGCCGCTGAGCCTGCGCGTCCGGAGCCTGTGCTCCGCGAAGGGAGAGGCCACAGCAGTGAGAGGCCCGCGTACCACCAAAAAAAAAAAAAAAAACCTGTCCTCCAAAAAGGAAATAATCTAGAAAATCTGGTAACACCTAGTTACAAAAGCACTTTACATCTCGGCAAATCCATTCCTAGATATCCTCCCCAAGATAAATGAAAACCTAAATCACTTAAAACTTATACATGAATATTCATAGCAACTTTAGTCATGATAGTCAAAAATGTCCATCAACTGATGAATAAACAAATTGTGATCTAGGCATTCAGTGGAATGCTACTAAACAATAAGGAATTAATTACTTATATATTAAACAATATGGATGAGTCTCAAAACAATTATGCTCAGTGAAAAACACCATAGGAAAAGAGTATACACTGAATGATTTCATTTACAAACTAATCTGCAGTGACAGAAATCAGAACAGTGGTTGCCTGGGGTAGAGGGCTGTGGGTAGACTGACAGCAAAGGGGTATGGTAGAATTCTCTGAGATGAAAATGTTCTATTTCTTGATTGTAATGGTGGTTATACAGGTTACATTTGCCCCCCCAAAAAAAAAAAAACATCAACCTATACACTTGAAGTGTGTGAATTTTGGACTTCGCTGGTGGCACAGTGGTTAAGAATCCACCTGCCAATGCAGGGAACGTGAGTTCAATCCCTGGTCCGGGAAGATCCCACATGCCGTGGAGCAACTAAGCCTGTGTGCCACAACTTCTGAGCCCGTGCTCTAGAGCCTGCAAGCCACAACTACGGAGCCCGCGCAAAACTACTGAAGCCCACGCACCCTAGAGCCCGCGCACCCCAACTCTGAGCCCACACACCACAACTACTGAAGCCTGTGTGCTCTAGGACCCGTGTGCTGCAACTACTGAGCCTGCATGCTGCAACTACTGAAGCCCATATGCCTAAAGCCCAAGCTCCACAACAAGAGAAGCCACCAAAATGAGAAGCCCGCACACTGGAACGAAGAGTAGCCCCTGCTAGCCACAACTAGAGGAAGCCTGCATGCAGCAACGAAGACCCAATGCAGCCAAAAAATAAATAATTTTTTTAAAGTGTGTGAATTTTATTTTTATTTTATTGTATGTAAAGTATATCTCAATAAAGTTAATTTCTAAGAAAGAAAGAATAAGAAAAGCAAAGGAAAAGGAAAGAGGAAGTTGAGGAGAGAGAAAGAAAGAAAAAGTACTACAGAGCTGAAATCCCTGGAGGCTGTAAGTCAGGAGTTTGATGCCACACTATGCTGCCCTGCTCCTGACCTACAGCATATCTCATTTTGGACTTGCCACATTTCAAGTGCTCAGTAGTCACATGTGGCTAGTGGCTACTCTATGGTGGCAGTGCTATTCTCGGGTGTACATTAAGAAGTTGCACTGCCGGGTCAAAAGCTACAAGCATGTTTAACTTAAATATTATCAAATTGCTGTCTACAGTAGTTTTAACAATTTATACTCCCTCTTTTCTCTTTCCCTATATTATTGCTAGTATTTGGTGTTGCCAGACTTTAGAAATTGTGCATGAGTGAAGGGTTTTTTAAATTAATTAATTAAGTTTTGGCTGCCTTGGGTCTTCATTGCTGTGCAACAGCTTTCTCTAGTTGCGGCAAGTGGGGGCTGCTCTTTGTTGTGGTGTGCAGGCTTCTTATTGCAGTGGCTTCTCTTGTTGCAGAGCATGGGCTCTAGGTGTGCGGGCTTCAGTAGTTGTGGCACGTGAGCTCAGCAGTTGTGGCGCACGGGCTCTAGAGCGCAGGCTCAGTAGTTGCGGTGTGTAGGCTTAGTTGCTCTGTGGCATGTGGGATCTTCCCGGACCAGGGATTGAACGTGCGTCCCCTGCATCGGCAGGCAGATGCTTAACCACTGCGCCACCAGGGAAGTCTGGTGGTGTTGTTTTCAATTAACATTTTATCTTGGGATAAGACTGAGGGTCTTCTGGGGACCAAAAGCTCAAAACGAGTCATTAGTGCGGTGTGACTGCCACCACCCAAAAAAAGAAAAAAAATCAATCTTAGCTATATCAGTATCTAAAGACAATGATGATCATTCCTAAATCTAAAGAGAAAGATTATTTTGAGCTGATCATATCAAACCTAGAAAATTGTGTTCTGTTCTGGGTACCATACTTTAAGGAAGAAATATATATATGTATATATATATATATACACTTTAAGGAATAACATGAAAAGAACAGAGCATGTTCAGAGGACAGCACACAAAATGATGAGAGGACTAGAAACCATGTAATATGAGAAATGACTGAAAGAACTCAAAATGCTGAATCTGAAGAGACTTCCCAGGGGACATAACTACCTTCAAATAGTTGAAAAGCTGACATGCAGAAAAGGAGTTACAATTATTTAGACCCAGTGAGTATAACTCACACCAATTTGTATTCCTTTTTGGCCTTGAAATTGATTGGAATTGTTGGTACAAAAAGAGGGAATGTTATGTCAATTCCCCCTGAGAAGAAAATAAGCTAAGCCATCACATGGCCCTTTGTGGTCCATTTTTACAAAATCTGACTGAAAAGGTTGTGTACAGAGAAAAGAAAACTCAAAGGTCAATAAATTTATGAAAATATATCCAAGTTCACTAATTTTCAGAGAAATGTAAATTAAAACACCCATGTAATATGACAACATGAGAGAAAATAGAACTGGCTGATGGGTATCTGGGAACTCTCTGCACTATCTCAGTAACTATTCTGTAAATCTAAAATTACCCCAAGATTGGGCTTCTCTTGGTGGCGCAGTGGTTGAGAGTCCACCTACCGATGCAGGGGACACAGGTTCGTGCCTGGGTCTGGGAAGATCCCACATGCCGCGGAGCGGCTGGGCCCGTGAGCCATGGCCGCTGAGCCTGCGCGTCTGGAGCCTGTGCTCCGCAATAGGGAAAGGCCACAACAGTGAGCCGCCCGCGTACTGTTAAAATTACCCCGGGATTCCCTGGTGGCGCAGTGGTTGAGAGTCCACCTGCCGATGCAGGGGACGCGGGTTCGTGCCCCGGTCTGGGAGGATCCCACATGCCGCGGAGCGGCTGGGCCCGTGAGCCATGGCCGCTGAGCCTGCGCGTCCGGAGCCTGTGCTCCGCAAGGGAGAGGCCACAACAGTGAGGCCCGCGTACCACACAAAAATAAAAAATTAAAAAAAAAAAAAAAATTACCCCAAGATAAAATGTTAATTAAAAACAACACCACCAGACTTCCCTGGTGGCGCAGTGGTTAAGCATCCGCCTGCCGATGCAGGGGACACAGGTTCAATCCCTGGTCCGGGAAGATCCCACATGCCGCAGAGCAACTAAGCCCACACACCACAACTACTGAGCCTGTGCTCTAGAGCCCATGCGCCACAACTACTGAGCCCACGTGCCATACTACTGAAGCCCACACACTAGAGCCCATGCTCCGGAACAAGAGAAGCCACCGCAATAAGAAGCCTGCACACCACAACAAAGATCCGTCCCCATTCGCCGCAACTAGAGAAAGCTGTTGCACAGCAATGAAGACCCAAGGCAGCCAAAACTTAATTAATTAATTAATTAATTTTTAAAACCCTTCACTCATGCACAATTTCTAGTCTGGCAATACCAAATACTAGCAATAATATAGGGAAAGAGAAAAGAAGAGGGAGTATAAATTGTTAAAATTACTGTGGACAGCAATTTGGCAATATTTGTTAAGTTAAACATGCTTGTAGCTTTTGACCCAGCAGTGCAACTTCTTAATGTACACCCCAGAATAGCACTGCCACCATAGAGTAGCCACTAGCCACATGTGACTACTGAGCACTTGAAATGTGGCAAGTCCAAAATGAGATATGCTTTAACTATAAAATACATACCAAACTTCAAAGACTTTGTACAGAAAAAAGAATGTAAATATCATTAATAATTTTTATATCAATTACATGTTGATATGATAACATTTTGGATATACTGAGCTAAATAATATGTACTGTTAAAATTAATTTCATCTGTTTAACCTTTTTTAATGTGGTACTAGGAAATATAAAATTATTTATCTTTGCACTGTGTTTCAATTTTACAGCATTGCCCTAGAGCCTCACCCACTAGTGCTCAAGAAATAAATTAATTTAGTGAGTCATAACCAACATTTTGTAAATGAAAAAGCATAGAATAGGAAATATTATAGTGTGATGTAATAAGGGTAAAATGATTTCATTAAACTTTTGATACTGGGATGTGATGTGAAATATAATATTTCCTTGCCATAGGTGGTGGTCAAAAATTTTTGAAAGCTCCTAATAAACACTACAAAACACAATGTTGTAATGCTGTTGAGATTAGATAAATAAATTGTGGTACACTTATATTCAATGTATTATTACTAGTCACTGATGTAAATAAATGAACTAGAGCTAAAATATCCATATGGGTAAATATCCAAAACATAATACTGAGCAAAAAAATACAAGCTGCAGGAAAAAAAAACTATACAAAAATGATACAATTTATGTACTATTTCAAATGATGAAAAACAGGCACCTCAATCTTTTCATTCTTTGGAACAGTGAAGTATCTGAAGCATATGACAAAATGTGAAGATTCAACAAAACTTAGTGGTAGTTTTACAGGCGTTCATTATATTATTCTCCTTACTTTTCTGTGTGCTTCAAATATTTATGTAAATGCCAGGTCTCAAATACAATATCCTTAAAAGTCACAATCCCTATTTAATACTTATATCTTTAAGATAGCATATCCTAAATTAAAACTTCAGGTAGGTGGTAGTGGGCTTTGTTGTTGTTTTAAAATGACAAGCATTAACAAAATACTGACCTAAACTTTTTTAAATCATAGATTTGTAGCCACCCTGGTTACAACATATTTCATTATTATATGAACGTGAATGCGAATGTACCACAGGTCTAATCATGTCCCCAGAAAAAAAGAAGTATGGTGAACTCTCCCGTATCTGGCATGGTTGAGGAATCTGGTATTCTAGTCAATCGAATTGCTTCTGTTTACTAAGAACTCCCACAAATATTATCCATAGAGTACCAATTTTCAAAAGAATTAAGATACAGAAAAATGCTCTTAAACCTAAAACTACACAGGCTATAATTTATTTTTAACTGATGATTATGGAAAGGCACTTCAGGATCTAGTTGTAATTTTTTTTAATTTTTTTTGCGGTACGCGGGCCTCACTGTTGTGACCTCTCCCGCTGCGGAGCACAGGCTCCGGATGCGCAGGATCAGCGGCCATGGCTCACGGGCCCAGCCGCTCCACGGTATGTGGGATCTTTCCGGACCGGGGCACAAACCCGTGTCCCCTGAATCGGCAGGCGGCCTCTCAATCACTGCGCCACCAGGGATGTCCTAGCCATAATTTTTAATGTACTTTTAACGCAGTAGATTTCTATTTCAGATTAAACCACTGTTATTATGCATGCCACAAAAATCCTGAGAAAACAAGCTGTGAATTGTGAATACTATTTCCCTATGCTAGTTTATAAAAGGGTTCTGGTGTCTTAAACATCAACATTGTTTTCCGATACCTAAATGAGAAAACTTGGAGCTGTGGATAGGCCAAAGAGATAAAATTAGGAAACAGAGTACATTCAGAAGATCTTAGATAAGGTAGCGAACAGTTTGACATTTTCTAGTGCAAAGCTAAATACCTTTAAAGTCCATGAGACGAAAATCAACGGCGTCCATTTTAAAATCTCTGGTTCAGGCCTACGAAATAAGAAAATATTTTAATATTCTGTCCTTTATTCTCCAGCTTCTCAATAAATTTCTTTTCAAATGTTTCCTGTTAGTTGTTACCCCCAAAAAAAATGCTGAGGAAATTTTAAAACCCAGAAAAAGTTAATGAGACGCAGCAGCAGGCTGTCCGGCGACGGGAACCCAGCCTGAAGGAAATTTTCGTCGGACTTCTTTTCTAAGGACAATCCGCCTAATTGGTTCAAAATCCCCTGACCCCGACGCACATATGTTCTAAGCATCCAATCACTGACCGCCCTTCCCCACTGTCCCCCGCCCCCACGCCGCATCACTCCCCATACTTCATCCAAGTCCCGAAACCCTGTCTTTCCCCGTCTTCCTTCACCAGAGAGTCAGCTCCATAGTTCAAAATCACTGCCTCAGGGCCACTTTAAAAAGTTTTGACCTAACGACCGCATCTCCTTGCTAGTTAGAAACAACTAACCTATACACCTCCGCCAGGGCAGCCGATGCCGCAGTGCTCCCTGCGCAAACCAAGTCTATAGTGCCAGTGAAGACGCTTGGAAAGCTCCTCCCCCCATAGTGATGTCAATGAAAGGCCTCTCCCAACTGACGTTTTCCCTTCATCTCGAAGCCTGAGTTTCTGGGCACAGTCCAGGCGTGAAGTTCTGTGGATGCAGTTCAGAGGGCCAGGGTGAGAATCAATGAAAGTGCGGGAATATAGTGCAATACTGAAACATACTGCAGTTACTGCGGGAAAAGTACAGATGGCGAGGGTTACAGGAAAGAGGAGAGCAGGCCTTCGAAAGAAAAAAAGAAAAGGGACAGAGGGAACGAGTGAGGGAGGAAGGGAGGAAGGAACGGAAAGTAAACAATGTTGCCCACTGGTTATTCAAGAGTGCAAAGGTCAGAAATATAAGAAGTTGAGGAGCGCTTCCCTGGTGGCACAGTGGTTAAGAATCCGCCTGCCACTGCAGGGGACATGGGTTTGAGCTCTGGTCTGGGAAGATCTCACATGCCGCGGAGCAACTAAGCCCGTGCGCCACAACTGCTCAGCCTGCACTCTTAAGAGCCCATGAGCCGCAACTACTGAAGTCCACACTCTTAAGAGCCCGTGAGCCACAACTACTGAAGCCCCTGCACCTAGAGCCCATGTTCCACAATTTTTAAAAAGCCATCGCAGTGAGAAGCCCACACACCGCAATGAAGAGTAGCCACCACTCACCGCAGCTAGAGAAAGCCCACACACAGCAACGAAGACCGAACATAGCCATAAATAAATAAATAAAATTTATTTTTTAAAAAAAGAATCCACATGTTCGAGCCCTTGCGAGCCCTGGTCTGGGAAGATCCCACATGCCTCAGAGAAACTAAGCCCATGCAACACAGCTACTGAGCCTTCACTCTAGAGTCGGAGAGCCACAACGACTGAAGCCCACGCACCTAGAGCCCATGCTCCACAACAAGAGAAGCCACTACAATGAGAAGCCCATGCACAGCAACAAAGGGTAGCCTCCGCTTGCTGCAACCAGAGAAAGCTCGCGAGCAGCAACGAAGACCAAACGCAGCCAAAAATAAAAACAAATAAATTAATTATTTTTAAAAGTGGAGGAGACTGAAAAACCCTGTAGTTCCAAGACATGTTTCTGCTGCTCTGCCATTGTCAAATCTGAAGGAAACTACCCAGTGACTCCCCTGCAGGCTCACAGCAAGGGCAGGGGTCCTACCCAACTCCAAATAAATGGTTTCAGGGATGGTGTGGAATATATATATGTGAACATGTTTGATTTCAGCTAAATCTACGAGTGATGCTTGCAACCAAGGAGTTGGCCTCTACTGAAATCTCAACTCAGAGACAGCCATGTTAAGGCATGAGGCCTCCAAATTTGGGGACATGCCAAATCAAAGCATTAACAAGCCTCCCACCCCTTCCCTCACATACCCCTCTTTTAAGCCTTGTGCACCTCAGTCAAGCCAGATGTGGAGCTGGCTAACAAAATGAAGAGAAGAGATTGTGGCTTCAAGTCTGGGAACACTAACAGAGTTGCCTCCTGACCCTGAGAGTCTCAGAGTCAGTCGTTATTTATCGTGGAAAAGATGGGATTTCTGGGGCTTCCCTGGTGGCGCAGTAGTTGAGAATCCACCTCCCGATGGAGGGGACACAGGTTCGTGCCCTGGTCTGGGAAGATCCCACATGCCGCGGAGCCGCTGGGCCCGTGAGCCATGGCCACTGAGCCTGCGCGTCCGGAGCCTGTGCTCCACAACGGGAGAGGCCACAACAGTGAGAGGCCCGCGTACCGCAAAAAAAAAAAAAAAAGATGGGATTTCTAAAAATAATTTCTTTTCCCTCTTCAAAATTTTCTGCATCTAGATCAGATAGTATAGTGAAGAAAAGGGGGAAAACAGGAAGTACTGCTATTAACTACTTTTCTTTTGGATCCTCCTCTATTAAATCCTGCAACTTAATATATATTTCACAATCCTAGATTGCTAAATTAGGGGAAGAAGTCTGGTGGTATCCCATAATTGACCCAATCCTCACGCACTACATACAGCATGAGAGGGCTCTAGCTACTTAGAATCTCAGTGCCTCAATTTCCTCATCTGTAATATGGGAATAAAAGTAATTCTAGGCTTCTGGATCAATGGAATAGTGTACATAAAGCATGTAGAACAGTGGCTGGCATATGGTAGGTACTTAAAGAATGTTAGTTCCCATTATCACTCCCCATTTCCTGGTTGGCAGTTAAGGGCTCCCAACTTCTATCATTCCACCCAAGCTCCTGGCTCTAGCATAACTCCTTTGTTCATGGATGAACAGATGGAGAAACAGGACAATAATTAGACCTCAGCTCTCAAGCCCACAGGGGTCCTTTTAGAGCTCTTAGTGATTAATAATGTCTGTAGTAGAATGGATATTATATTATCCAAGATTATATCAGGCATACAGGAATCAAATGACTGTTGATTAATACTGACTATAAATAAGACTCCAAATTCAGGGCTACTTACTGAGCTGGAACCACTACACTGAAAGGGCCAGTGGAATAAAGGAAAATATGCAGAAAGGGTGAAAAACCCTTATGTTGTATGGGTAGCCCCAATGTTTTTGGTTTTGATCTAGATGGCCTCTCTAGATGTTACAAGTAAATGAGAATTAAGAGACAGAAAAAAAAAAGTCAAAGAGAGAGAGAAGAGGAAAAGAGATCATAAAAGAAGCAGGTACATATTGGGGAGGACGTGCAAGAGTGAGTAGTAAAATACCATTAGGCAGCACTCAACATGCTGTAAATTATCTTACCTTACCCCTAGAATAAACTATAAATTTTCCACTGCAACCCTTTAACAACTTAGTGCAGAAATGTTGAAAGAGATTGTTACATAAGGCAGGTGAACAGCTTGGACTCTAAGATTGTTACATAAGGCAGGTGAACAGCTTGGACTCTAATGAGCACTTATTAAGACTCTCATTAATAGACTGGATTAAAAGAGAGTAAGCAACGGAGAATGCAAAGTAGTGCAGAAGGTAGCATTACACCTTGTTAAAAGAAGAAAAACACCTCCAGAGTAAATATGCAATTATAGTCTGGAAAATTCTAAAAACAAAAGTAATAATAAAGTAAGGGACAGGGGCTTGTTCTACCAGATATTAAAACTACCGTAAATACAACTGTATGGTAATAGTGCATGCAGACAGATAAATGGAACAAAATAGAGTTCAGAAACAGGCCCAAGTATATATAGAAATGATTCAAATCAGTGGAGAAAAGAGCTGGTCTGGAAAAAGTATTGAAACAACTGGATAGCCATTTAAAAAAAATAAATAAAACCAGATCCCTGCCTTACTTCATATACCAAAATGAATTCTGGATTCATCAAAGATTAAATTGAATCATAAAATTTCTAAAGGAAGTTTGGGTGAGTATTTTATAAACATGAAAAGATCTAGACGTGACCTGAAACCAGAATCAAAAGGAAAAATAATGATAAGTTTTACCACATAAAAATTAAAATCTTCTGGGCTTCCCTGGTGGTGCAGTGGTTGAGAATCCGCCTGCCAATGCAGGGGACACGGGTCCGTGCCCCGGTCCGGGAAGATCCCACATGCCGCGGAGCAGCTAGGCCCGTGAGCCATGGCTGTTGAGCCTGCGCGTCCGGAGCCTGTGCACCACGACGGGAGAGGCCACAACAGTGAGAGGCCCGCATACTGAAAAAGAAAATTAAAATCTTCTGAATGGTACTATAAGCAAGGTTGAAAGACTAACCACAGATTAGAAAAAGATTTTTTCAACATATGTAACAGATAAACAGTAAGAGCTCTTAAAATTAAAAAAACAAATAGTCTAGCACATAAATCAGCGAAGGACATGATCAGACAATTTGCACAGGAAGAAACATAAATAGCCAATAAACACATGAAGAGATGTTCAACCCCATCAGTAATCAAAGAAATGCAAATAATAAAGCGAGGTGAATTTTTTTCATTTATCAGATTGGCAAAGGTTAAAAAGCTTAACAAAACCTCAAATTGACAAGATGCACAAAACAGGCACTCTTGTGCACTGTTGGTTAGGAGTACAAATTACTGCAAATTTTCTGGAGGGCAGTTTGGCAATTGGTATCAAAGTCTTAAATGTGTGTACCATTTCCTAACAATTCCTCTTCTAGGAATTTTCCTAAAGAAGAAATTGGAAAATTTTGCAAAGATAGATTAACAGAAATGTTCACTGAGGCGTTGTAAATCTCTTATGTGTTCACCTAGTTAAATGTGGACTATTTATACAACCTAGTGTACATTAGTACCATATAGTGGCATACTTATACAGCCTTTAAAAACATTGCTGTGAAAACAACGTAGAGGTATAAAACTTGGGAAATGCCTATATCCTACCGTTGAGTTTAAAAAAAGAAAAAAGTTACCAACTGCTCAAAAAGGTGTAGGGACTTACCTGGTGGCACAGTGGTTAAGAATCCACCTGCCAATGCAGGGGACACAGGTTGGGGCCCTGGTCCGGGAAGATCCCACATGCCGCGGAGCAACTAAGCCCGTGTGCCACAATTACTGAGACTGCATGCCACAACTACTGAAGCCCACGCACCTAGAGCCCATGCTCCGCAACAAGAAAAGCCACCGCAGTGAGAAGCCCCTGCTTGCCACAACTAGAGAAAGCCCACACACAGCAATGAAGACCCAATGCAGCCAAAAATAAAAATCAATTAATTAACTTTTTTTTTTTTTTTTTTGCGGTACGCGGGCCTCTCACTGTTGTGGCCTCTCCCGTTGCGGAGCACAGGCTCCGGACGCGCAGGCTCAGCGGCCATGGCTCACGGGCCCAGCCGCTCTGGCGGCATGTGGGATCTTCCCGGACCAGGGCACGAACCCGTGTCCCCTGCATCGGCAGGCGGACTCTCAACCACTGCGCCACTAGGGAAGCCTAATTAACTAATTTTTAAAAAGTGTAATTTTATAGATTTGAGTGACTAAAAAAACTACAGGGAATTCCAACTACTACACATACAACAGATAAGCAACAAGCATTTACTGTATAGCACAGGGAATTACAGCCAATATCTTATAATAACCTATAAATGGAAAAGAATCTGCAACAAAGCTGAATCACTATGCTGTACAGCTGAAACTAAAAGAACATTGTAAATCAACTGTATACTTCACTTTAAGAAAAATATTGGGATGGTTTCCACCTGGGTGTGAATGGGAAGAGACAGAAGTGGCTACAGCAACCAACCAATCCCACTAATACGTAAACTGAAAAGGTCTCGCAGAAAAGATAAACATGTATGTATGCATATTTGAATGAAAATGTCTGGAAGAGTATTTACCAAAATATTAACAATGTTTATCTTTGAGTGTTGGGATTTGGGAGAATCTTTACTTTCTTCTTTATATCTTTCAGTTTTTCAATGTCCTACAGTGAACACATTTTTATCATTAGGGAAAAAAAAGAAAAGCTATTTCCATTAAAAGAAAAATCCACAGGAAGATGAGGGAGTTTTTATCTGATGGGCATGCATTTTTGCAATAAAGTATGAGGCAAAGTCAACAGCAGAGAGTAGGAGGGAGAGATTTGAAGAATGTGAGGAAGGTAAGAAACAGTTGTTTCAGAGAGCAGGGGAATCAGAGAGAAAAAGATGATTTCCGGCAGAAATCCTTTGAGGGCCTGGTCAAGGTTGATGATCATTAACCTGCCCAGCTGTGTGATTGCCGCCAACAATCCTGAGCTACACAGGTGAAAGTATGGAGAAGATGTTTGGATTCCTCCGGGTGGGGTGGAGAGGACTCTGGAGTATTGCCTAGTGAGGTGAAGATACTGGCAAGAGTGATAATGATAATAAATTCAGAAATTTAAGTGGTAAAGGGAACAAGCAAAAGATTGGAGGAAACTGATAAACACAGAGAAGGTGTATCTGGGGAGCAGAGGAGTAGTGAATTGGACGATTCAAGAGGTCAAAGAATTGTTGCAGTGGGGTTACTTGAGCAAATGAGCTGGAGCTTGTTGGGAAGATGTAGACAGAGAATTTGATGTTTGAAATAGTAATTTCAGAGGTGACATAGACAGAGAATTTGATGTTTGAAATAGTGGTTTCAGAGGTGACATTCTGGCAAAATCTAGGGTATAACCATATGAGTAGGTAGCTGAGGTTAATTCATTGAAACAAATCACAGACCCACTCTCTCCTTCACATAGTATAACACTCTCATCCACACACTTCCTGCCCTTTACTTGCAGGCCCTGGAATTGAGTTCAAGAGTGATTGGAATCTGCCTTTCCTGCCCTCTTTTTCCACTTCACCACTTCAAAATCCTAGGCTCTGGGCAAACTGAATTATAAACTTTCCCATTTCTTGCCTTTGTGCACAAGGTTCCCTCTTCCCGAAATGCTCTCCCACCATATCTGAAATTACATATTTTACCCATCCTTTAAAGCACAGCTTAAAAGCCTCAGCTTCCATGAAGACTTCACAGAACTCCTTCATGTGAATTCCCATGGTACTTCATTCAGACCTCTCTTAGGATACCTATTATTTCCCACTTTGTGTCTGTACTTATTTGGGCCAATTTTTATCTCTGGCTCCTTGAGGAGATCAAGATTAGACCATGCCTAAAGCAATTTTCTACTCCAGCTTCAAGCATAGTGTCCTACGGAGATATTATTCACTGTGTTAACTGTTTCCAAAATATGGTGTATGTGATTATTTTAGGTGGTGCACAGCCAAACATTTTTTAATAGTTGGATATTTTAATGTGTATTAGGAAAATACTTTGTTTTCCACTTATGATAGTGGTAAAATGTTTTCTTTTTTAAAGAAGTGTATTTAAGCTTAAAAATTGGTGTGTTTTTTTCAATAGTACAGGAATTACACAAAAAGAGAAAACTTCATGAAGGTTATACTTACCTGTCTGAGGTCTGGGAAACAGCACTGAATGAAAAAAGACCTAGAGCACCAAAATCAAAGAACTACTCCTTCCTTCACAAAAGATTTATTTAAACAGTAGTGCCAGGATTTATCGCTCTCTCCACTAACAATCTCCTTTAAGCATGTAAATGCAAGAATTGCCCATCTTGAAACAAAACAAAACAAAAAACCTAAACCTCTCCTTCAGCTCCCTCCAGCAGTGCCCTGAAATGCTCGCCTATAGCCCAGGTCCTCTTCCTCGCCCTCCATTCACAATCCACTGCAGTCCCCCGCCCCCACCATCTGACAGAAACTGCTCTTGAAATGATCAATTACCTACTAACTGACAAAACCAATGAACCCTTTCTGTCCTCATCTTATTTAACTCTGCTCTCTAGGCAGCATTTGCCATTGTTGACTGCTCCTGAGAGGTCCCTTCCTCCCTAGACTTCCACCTCACTCTCCTGTCTCCACCTACTCCTACACTGAGTCCTTCTCTTCCTGTATCACTTCAATGTTAGAGTTACTCCAATCTTTTACTATCATAATGATTTTTTAAGGAATTTTAAAACTAATGTTTGGGGACTTCCCTGGCAGTCCAGTGGTTAAGACTCTACGCTTCCACCACAGGGGACGCATGTTGAATCCCTGGACGGGGAACTAAAATCCCATACATGCAGCCAAAAAAATATTTTCTTTTTAATTTTTTAAAAAATAAAAGTGTTTGTACCTGGTGAAAAACTGAAAAAGTACAGAGGAGAAACCAGATGTTTCTGGTTAATTTTTTCAGAAAAAAGAAACAGGTATAAATGCATCCTCTTGCTCTTTCACACAAATATTCTGCACCTTGGGGTTTTTGTTCTGTTTTGTTTTGTCTGTACTTAAAGTGTGACTTGGAGCTCTTTCCATATCAGCTCTTGGCACATATAATTCTATATTTTCTTTTCTTTTTTTGAGTAAATGCCATGTTGTTGTATTTAACCTAGATTTATAATGAGCTTTTATATCCAGGAAAGCAAGATCTCGTCTTTTAAATGGCTGTATGTCTTCCACTGAATAAATATAACTTAACTAGTTCCTGGCCGGTGCACATCAGGTAGCTTCCAAGTTTTACGCT
The DNA here is from genome assembly GCF_026419965.1 of Kogia breviceps. Lineage (NCBI taxonomy): Eukaryota > Metazoa > Chordata > Mammalia > Artiodactyla > Physeteridae > Kogia > Kogia breviceps. The sequence goes on along the minus strand of NC_081330.1, from coordinate 72,462,927 downwards.
ATTATGAATAATGTTACTGTAAATATCCTCATATACGTAAATTTTTAATTCCTATAAATGAAATTGTCAGATCAAAAAGAATGTGTTAATTCTGGTATCATCAAATTACCCTCTGCAAAAGTCACAAGAATGTATATCCCCATCATGCGTAAGACTGCCTCTTTACCCTCACTTTTGCCAATGCCTTGTCATCGATACTTGTTTTGCCAGTCTGGAAGGTAAGAACTGAATTCTCATGGTTGTTTTAATTTGCATTTCTTGTTGAGTGAGATTGAGTATCTTTTTTTATATTTGTTGGTATCTTATATTCTTTTTCTGAACACTATATCCTGTACTCATTTTTCTATCAAGTTATTCATCTTTCTTATTTTTTATGAGTTCTTTGTACATAAAGGAAATGATATCATTTGTGCTTCAGAATTTATTTTGCCCCAAGGCAATCTTTAGCCCCACACACAGCTTCCATTACATACTCATTTGCCCTCTGAGTTGATGATTCCTAAATCTATAACTCTAGCCTAGACCTCTAGCCTAGCTCCATGCTCCAATGGGTGATTATGTATCTTCACCTATATGAAGCTAAACTCATGTACATGTTCATAAACTCAGCATATCTGGAACTGAATTTATCTTTCCCCAGATATGCTCTTCCTCTTACGCTCCCCATCTTGGCTAATAACTTTATCATTCACCCAGAAAGTTCACCCAGAAATCTAAGTCGTCCACTTCTTTCTTACCTCTGACATCCAAATGACCAAAAATCCTGAAATATTTTGCCCAAATGACTATGATGCTCTCCTAACTAATTATTGCTAGCAATGTCGCACAGTGGTTAAAGAGCACAGGCTGCAGAGTCAGAACTGGGTGCATATCCCAGCCCTGATCACTCCAAGTTATGTGACCTACAGCATATCTCTTACCCCAAACCTGTTTCCTCATCTGTAAAAAATAATTACCATAACTTCTACTTCATTGGGTCATTGCAAGAACTAAAAAGAGATTGTATGCACAGTATCTGGCATAAAATAAATACTGAATAAATGACAGCTATTATCACACTGCTCTAACTTCCCCCACCCTATTCCAAGCCATCCTCCTTGTTGCTGCCAGACTAATAAATCCAACCACCCCTTTTGCTTGGAATCATTCAATGACAACATCCCCTCCCCCACTACACACACACACACACACACCATTTTAAGATAACATCTGAATTCCTAGGTAGGGTATACAAGGCCATTCCTGTGGTTTCTTACCTTTCACCACAACCCCATATATGCTGCCCTCCACCCACATTAAACTATGTCATACCCCCAATACAGTACGCCTTTTCACATTTCCACAGCTTTGTGCACTGTTCACTGGCAGATAAGACCTTCCCTCAGTCCACTTCATAAACACCTACTCAAGGGAATTTGCTGGCAGTCCAGTGGTTAGGACTCCGTGCTTTCACTGCCGAGGGCCCAGGTTTAATGCCTGGTCGGGGAACTAAGATCCCACAAGCCGCAGGGTGCACTCAGGTCAAGCACATCCTTCTTTGTGCCTCTGAAGCTCTCGGCACTTACCCCTGCCCTGGGACAAATCGCATTGTTTCCTGTTTACCTGCTTGTCTCCCCCACTAGATCGTGAGTTCCTTGAGGGCAGGGACTATGTTTTATTCATGTTTGTATCCCCACCACCCAGCACCGGCCTAGCATTTTACAGGAGCTCCTCATATGTTTGTTGAGTAAATGGAGGAATGAATAGTTCTTGGTCTGAGCAGCTCTAACTTCTGTTTCCTTACAACAACCAGTAGCTATACATATACACAGTCCTTTACCCATCCTCTCCTATTGTCCACCCCTTCCCAGAAGTACTAAACACCACAGCCAAAATTTCTGTTGTCCAGGCAGTCATAGGAGTCTGGGACTGGTCCAACTAGAAGGGGTGGAACAGAAGACAATGGTCTCAGTGTAGGCCCTGACCAATGCCAGTGTTGAGATCAGAGTCCACCCCCAAATCCCAGAGACGAGTGTTGCTGTCCACTTATTCAGAACCTAACCTTTTGTGTAGCAAGGGGAAAACATATCTCAAGATCGTTCCTTGAAGTGTGACTAGACTTGATGGCTACTTACACCACCCTACTCAAACCCCAAGCCAACAAGAAGCACACACAGGCACAGCAGATACTATTGTGGTGACGGGAGCAAACAAAGGACACTTATCTGAAGCTCTCCACACTGAAAGTCAGGCTCCGTATCATCTCTAGCAAGCAAAGAACAAGACATAGTTTCTATTTCTAGTTTCTTTTAATAATAATTTTTAAAAGCCAGTAAGCAGCTACAGATACAGTTAAAAAGTAGACGAGTGGAAAAAAAAGACAAGAAAGAGAAGACACATCCTTCACTCCACAATAAATACAGAGCTCTATCTGTGTTCCCCCACCAACATCCCATTGGAAGCCTAGCTCTCTGTGTGGTCAGGAGTACTCTCCATTATTGTGCAGGGAGAACAGACAGCATTCAGGTATGATGATGTCAAATCGAATGTGTACAGGCACTGCTGAGATCCAGGTCTACAGTTTTGGCCCTAGACTTGAGTGGGGGTTGGTCACTCTTAACCTCTTCCAGGCTGTGCTGCATCCCATAGCCGAAGTAGATAGCAAACCCTAGTAGGGAAAGGTAGCTGTGAGGTAGGGAAAATAGTGGCCTGTAAAGGCTTAATAGGGCTCCTACTCGAGACCAAGAGGGAAAGGAGGCGGGAAAGGAGACCCGAGAGGCCTACTCTTCCCAAGTGGATACCTACCAATCAGCATCCAGACCCCAAATCGGGCCCAGGTGCCAGCTGTCATCTGCATCATAAGGTAAATATTCACAAAGATGCTCATTAATGGGAGGAGAGGCAAAGCAGGTACCTGGGAACAAAGCAAAATCTTCTTTGTACAGACCACAGGGTGATATAGAAAGAGATCCCTAACCTACTCAAGCCAGGAAAGGGAGAGTCCGACTCCTACTCATGCTGTGTATTTCAGTGTCCATTCATGTAGTGTACCTCATATGGGACTCCAAGAATATGCAGAATTTGTGGAAATGGAACAGGAAGGGCCAGAGAAGACATCTTTGGCCTAGGTATCTCCTATCTCTTTCCCTTCTTGTCCGATGAAAGAATATGTATGAGACTGCAAGGTATCTGGAACCTGTTCTTCCAAGATGGGTTGGTGGAGGGGAGAAAGGTCATTTACCTTAAAGTGAAGTGGAGTGGAGCTCTGTGGCTGTCTCCAGATGACTCCAGTGATCCCAGTAATAAGCATCAGGAGTAGCACAAACACTGCAGTCCACACTGGGTCTCCAGAAAGCAGTGGAGTGGACCACTGGGCCAGCACCAGGCAAAGGACACTCAGCAGTAGAGCTTCAAGGATCAAGTTGAGAAACATCAAAACCAGTTCTTGAGAGCAACATATTAAGACATTAGGCACCCCATTCCAAGGAGGGTCACCCTCTCTCAGCCACCAAATGCCACACACTCCCCTCCTTCCCATCGTGCTGACCCAAGAGAAAAATGCCAATGCTCACCAAGCAGTGAGGAACAAACATAGACAACTTGGCCAGAGAGTGGAGTGGGGATGGAGTTGAGTGGACAAAATAGTCCCTGTAGGGTCAGCTTCTCTGCTTCATGGATCTTCTCCTCCTGCAACTCCACTTCACCTTCCTCATTCCTCATCTCCTGGTCAGGCTGATACCTGAGACAAGAGGAAGATGGCAGTATTAAGAACATCCCTTAACCACTATACCATCTTCTCCCAGGCAGCTTAACCTTCCTCATCACCATTAAGGGTAGCCACTCTTTTTGGCAGGGAGGGATATCCATATTCCTCACGGAAAGTCAGGATGATGAAAGAAGAGGAGGAAGGAGGAGCAGATCCCCATCACTCCTCATCTCAGAATCAAAACCCAAACCACAGTATGCAGAGGAAAGGAGTCTCACCTGAGGATGAGAACACAAATAGCCACCAGGGAGTAAGCAAGCAGGGTCCCAATTGACATGAGGTCCACCAGATCAGTGAGTTCAAAGAGGAATGCCATGAATGCTGAAATTGATGGGCAGAAAACATGAGCGAAGGCAAAAGCCAAGTGAACAGAGTTGGTGAAACAACGAGGGGAAGGGCAAAGACGAGTTTTCACCTGCGATAATGCCAGAGACCACAGTGGCCACGATGGGGGTGTGTGTGCCGGTGTAGATCCGGGCAAGGACACGAAACAGGAGGCCATCCTCTGCCATCGCGTAGATCACCCGAGGCATGGGGAACATAGAGCCCAAGAGGCTGGAGAGAAGTACGCCCAGAGCGGTGTTGACTGGGCATCTCTCTCCTCAAGACTGTGAGCTTAAGGAGTCTCCACCTTCTGCTCACGGCCGTTTTAGGGATTTCTTAAGGGCCTTTTAAGGGGTATTCTCTGGTGTGGAGTGCTATCACCTGAGACTCTGACAGCACAGGAGAACAAACGTTTGACACTGACCTGGTAGAAAGAGCACACAGGGATCCGATGGCTACAACATAGCGGGCAGGGGCCCATCCAGAATAGAGAAAGGCCTCAGGCAAAGGGCTCTCGGGTTGAAGCTGGTAGTAAGGCATCATGAGTGTGAGTGCCGAAGAGACACCAGAATAGGCCAAAAAGCAGACGAAGAGTGAAATCACAATGCCTGTGGGGATGGAACGCTGGGGATTCTGGGCCTCTTCCCCTGCAGGAAGGGGCACAAGGTTCTGAATCAGAGAAGCAGGCTCGCTCCTCTACCACTCCAACCCGCACGCCACCTGAGCACACACAGATGCCCAAGCCCCAGACAGAACGGAATGACTGTGTTACCAGTGGTAGCAATACAGTCGAAACCAACAAATGCATAGAAACAGGTCGCTGCTCCACGGAGAATCCCTTCGAAGCCGAAAGGCACAAACCCTCCAGAGCCCAGAGGGCCCAAGCTAAAGTGAAAGAAGGGATAGAAAAGGTAAGAGCATGTTCAGCCAACTCTTGTTCCTTTTCTCTAAGGCCCAACTATTTAGCTGGGTCTTCAAGGCCTAGGCTCCCATTCCTCCCCACTGCCAATCCGGAATCCCTCAGTGCAGATCCCTCTGTTCTGTCATGCTCCCAGCTCTGCAGCTCCTGAATCTCCTAACCTATAGGTGTCATTGAGTCCAGCCACGGCCAGTTTGTAGTCCTCTTCTGTGAGCTTCCAGTTGTGCAGATCTCCCTGAATGAAGCCAGAGATGATGACAAAACCGAGAACCAAAAGATTCACCACCGTGAACACTTTGGTAACCAGGGCTGACTCACTAGCCCCCAGGGCCAGCAATCCTGTGGGAAAGAAAGGCCTCAGTCCAAGCTTTGTTTCCTTGCCTCTGTGTGCAGACCTTTCCTTCCCAGCTTCTTCTTTCTCACTGCTCTCACCTCCACAAGCTCCCAGGCCTAGTCCCCACTAGCCCCACCCCCGTGACTGTCCCTTGTCCCTTGCCTCACCGGTGAGCAACAACACAAGGCCCATAGCAAAAAAGTCTGGATATTCTGCGAGGACATGGGGAACGTGCAGTGAGATGCTCTCCTGCAGAGTCTGAGAGATGTGGTTCCCAATCAGGTTGTCAAAAGCTGAGCTCCAGGCCCGGGCCACACTGGCTGTACCTGGTGGACCAGAGGCAGAAACACGGGGTCAAGTTTCCTCTCTCCTCTCCTCCCTCCCCCAGACCAGTCTCACAAGAATACCTGCTATTTTCACCTATTCTTACCTTTTAAGAACCAAAGCCAGTCAATTAAGGACACCAAGACAGAGGTAAGTAGAACAAACAATTTCTCCACACCTTCAACCCTCCCAGCCCCCCAACAAATACACACATTTATGGATATTTAAGTCCTGCGAATGATGAACACCTCACTTCACCATTCCACCCAGATTTCCTGACTCCATGCCCCTTCATTGGCTGTGCAGTTCCCCCCTGCCCCACCATCTCACCGATGACATAGGAGAGGATGAGGTTCCAGCCAGTGGTGAAGGCCCAGAGTTCACCCACAGTGACATAGCTGTAGAGATACGCAGAACCAGTACGGGGAACCCGAGCACCAAACTCTGCATAGCACAGCCCAGCCAACATAGAAGATAGGGCGGCCACCAAAAAGCAGATCACAATGGATGGTCCGGCTTTATCTTTGGCCACCTCGCCAGCCAGGACATACACGCCTGCACCCAATGTGCTGCCCACACCTAGGGCCACTAAATCCAGAGTGGTCAGGCATCTAGCAAGGCGAGTCTCAGCCATGCCTGGCTCCAGTGTACGTCTGCGTACCAGCTTTTGACCAAATCTGCAAAGCGCCTGCCACAGCATTCTAGCTGGAATTGAAGAGGAAGCTAGGAAGGATCTGGTGAAAAACAAGACAAAAGACCTTCAATAGGGCTCATTATCCCTAAGCTGGAAGAGTGAATTACAATACCCACTCCACCAAGTAAAGGAGCTGGGGGGGGGGAAGGGAGGAGGATGTTGAAGGGACAAAGGCAAGTCACTTTTCCTCTAACCTCAGTTTCTTCATATGCAAGTAGGAATAACAATACCTCACAGGTTTGTGGAAGGACTAATTTCAGAAAAGGCATGTGAAAGCTCCCTATAGTTCAGCGGCCTGGCACCTAGTAGGTGCTCAATCAATATTAGTCTCTTCTTTCTTTGCTGGGGAAACTATAGCGTTTATCCTAGACCCCAACCCAGGAGCCAGAGAAGCTCGATTGTGTCCGTTCCCTGGCGTGTGGCTCTTTGGGGATTAAACAGAACTCAACCCAGGAAAGGCCTGCAGCTCTGGGGAGAACCCCCTTCTCACACCCAATACCCACATTCCTTTACGGCGCTCGCCCCCAGGGCTTCAAATTAAGCAAGGTTCCTAGATCTCCCGGAGGGAGGGGGGACCGACCTCGGCTACAGATCAAAAGTGAGCACCGACTCAGTTCCATCCCTCCTCTCCAAGCCCACACTGTGTAACTGGCACTGCCATCGCCCAGGGGGGTAAGCAAATGTTCCCCCACTTCCACTTCCTCCCGCCCCGCAAGGCTGACCAGCAAGCATCAACAGTGAGGCGGGGTTTCGACATCTAAAGATTTGGAGACGCCCCCCGAGAGGGGCCCCTGAGCAGCCAGAAATTGCTCACACCCGAGAGGAGGGGTTCCGCCCTATGCCCCGCGACTCAGCTCCCAGTTTCTTATGCCCCCATCTAGAAAAGGTCTGAGGCTGAGGTGGAAATGGGAGCCTTGGCTCCCAGGGCTGGGGTCTCGCCAGCAACAGGTCACGGCCGTGTTGATGCAACTGCATGCCATGGTTGCCAGAGAATCCTAGGTGTGCCCAGACCCTCGCCCGCCCCCTCTGACACACGTGTCGGCCCCCAACGCTTACCGGGGAGCTGTTGCAAGCCCAGGGCGGCGGAGCGTCTCGGATAGGGTTCGGTGAGGCTGAGTTCAGCCGAGTTGGGTTGGGGCTGCCGAGTTCGGTTGCTCAGGCTTCAAAGCTGCTATTGGGGTCGTTGCGCGCCAAGCGGCCCTTTTATACACCGGGAGGCGGAGCCGGTAACGTCATGGAATCCCACCCCCAATCTTCCTCGCTATCCTCCTCGCTACACAACACACACACACACACACACACACTCTCTCTCTCCTCTCTCTCTCTCTCTCTCTCTCTCGCCGCCCCCCCACACACACCCTCTCTCTCTCTCTCTCTCTCTCTCTCTCCAGCTTTGCAAAAGGGATTCTGTGGGGCCTGACATTGCTTCCCACTTGCAAAAGCAAGACCAGCGTGGCAGGGAGCGAGAAAGGGGGGAGGGCAGCCTTTTCCCATTCTCCTCGCTCAGCGTCAGAGCCGGACAATAAGAGGCTTCCTGGCCTGAAACCCCAGGGGATTTTCTACCTTTGTGCCTTGATAGTCAGAATCGGTGATTGGCAGGAGTGGGGGAGGGGGATGAGAGGTGGAGGGGAAAACAGCACCCGGGAGTCTCCAACTCAACTCTCATTCTTACTAAGCTTTCTTTTCTACATGAGGTTACCTCACCCCTGAAATCTTTCCCAAGGACCCTACCAGGTTGTGGACAGCCATCTGACTCCAACCCCTCAGCCCTGACCCTCAACTGTGGGTGTTTCCTAATGCAGTCAGCAGGAGAATGGAAGGTGGTTTCAACCACCACCTGTACACAGATAATTAATCCCATCTAGATTTCTAGGCCCCAGTCTCTCCATAGTGTACCTCCAGCTACCTATAAATGTTAAACTAAATATTAACTATGAAATTCTGACAATATTGAAATATTAGAGGAGGGAGCTTATTTAATTCCATTTTACTGATGAGTAAACTGAGGCTCAGAGGCATAACTTGCCTGACATACACCATAATTATTTGTTGACCACCTTACTGGTAAAACCTGATGTATTGGACTTCAATACCGGCCTCTATGGGTACCATACCTCATTTAAATGCACAAGAAAAGGAGTCATGGCAGCAAGCAAAGCCAAACCAGGAGAAGCACCAGCATGGAGACAAGCCCTTTTAGGCTAGCAGTTTCTGGGAAACAGAAGAGGAGCAAAAGAATCAAAGAAAGATCACACCAGGTGTCAGACTCTAAAACCCCATCCAGCCTAATCAGTTCTTAGAACGGAGCACCAAGGGTTGTGAAGGTGTGGTTCTCTCCCACCGCGACATCTCAGGGATTAAGGATGGGCCTAAATATCCTTGTTTCCTTTAAATAATCCATTATGAATATGTCACCAATGAATCTATCTAAAATTTAAATCCTTTTTGAAGTAACTGGTAGTTTCAGCTAGCTACAGCTCCATTTTGGCTTTCCTTAAGTATTCATTGAGCACTGACTATGTGTATGGCAGCTAGCATAGCAATGAAGAGACTACAAAGGATACAGAAAATAAAATCCTGGCCCTCGTAGTCTTAAAATCTAGTTCGGGAAAGAAAACACACATAATACAATTGAAACTGTATTACCTAGTGGTTAGGAGTGCAGTCTTTGAAGTTAGACCTAGGTTAAATTTCCAGCTCAGACACTGTGTGGCCTTGAGCAAATTACCTAACATCTCTGAGCCTCAGTTTTTGAATATAATATACACGTTTCACAGGGTTGTTGAGATGCTTAGATGAGATTATGAAGTCAACTCTTCCTGCCTGGCACATGGGAAGTATTCAATAAAAACTTAATTCATATTCAGAATGATACTTTAGTGTGTATGATAATTATTTGGTTACTTAGATTAGGTGATTGATTCAATTATGAGATTAATCGACAAATTGCTGTTGTAAATATTCAGGGAAAGAAGTCCTTGGTACAGACTGGAATATATAAAGAAGGCCTCTTAGTTTGTAAGGGGTTGAGGCATGAAGTAAAGTCAGGGTCCCATGTAGAGACCAGCCTAGCATGTGCAGGGTAACAGTGGACTTAATAAGCATTCAATTATTCAATAAAAACTTGATCAGTTAATTAGAAGCATTAGGAGGTGCTCTCTAATTCTAGCGTCCCAAGATTTTATGCAACTCTTCTCATTCACCTACCTATCCCTTTCATGAATTTGTAGAATTCAACCATATTTCCTTCCTCAGCTTTTATTTTTCCAGAAGTTCCATGATGTCCTCTACCATTATGAATTTTTCCAGCTTCATTAACTCTTTCTTGTGGTATAATGGCCAGGTGCAAAACATTGAATTTTTTTGTTTGTTTTTATTATAAAACAATTTAACACTAATGAAAACTGCAAAAAAAGAAAAAAACCAACCCAATATTCTCATATAATTTTGCATGCTTCTGTTTTCATGATCAAATAAATATTTTTCAAATTACTTCTAGTATTCAAAATTATCATTGTTAGTGGTTGCATAATATTCCACAGCACTGATGTACCATTATTTATTTAACCATTTAACCATTTATTCAGGTTGTTTCCAGTTTTCCTTTGTTCTAAGAAACACCTTCATTAATACAATGTCTCTAGTTGAATTACTTTCTTAGGCTTCATTCCCAGGATTGGGATTATTGAGTCAAAGATAATGAACATATTTGTACATTTTGATACTTGTTACAGTGCTTTCCCAAGGGATTTTTATCAGTTTACAGTGCTATCAGCCATGTTACAGCAAAGCAACATTACCACAATCTCACCAGCATAGCTATAATTTAAACAAGTCATTTGCTAATAAAATAAAAGTAGAAGTGCATTCTGTTTAGAATTACTATTTATTTTGGAAATTGGTTATTCATATCTTTTCTTTTTCCAACTTAGTTATTTGGGTCCTGATGCTTTCCTTATAAATGAGAATTAATTCTTTATATAGATATTAACCTTTCTTCTGTAATATTCGATTCAAATATTTTCCTATGTTGCTTTCATTTAAGAGCTGAAAATTTTTTAACTTTTTATTGAGGTACGGTATACACAGAGAAATGTGCACACTGGTATCATAAGTGTACAGCTCAATGAATGCTCACAAAATGAACACACTCCTGTAACAGCAACCACATCAAGAAACAAACCATTATCAGTGCCCCAGAAATCCCCTTCATGCTTCCTTCCAGTAACTACTTTCCCTTCTGACAAGGGCAACCTCTGTCCCAACTTCTAACAGCCTAGATTTTTTTTACCTGTTTTTAGTCTTTATATAAATGGAAACATATAGTATGTACTCTTTTGATAATTGAGATAAAATTCACATACCATAAAATTCAACCTTTTGAAGTGAACAATTCACTAGTTTTTAGTATAGCCACAGAGCTGTACACCCATTACTACAATCAATTTTATACATATTCATCATCCCCAAAAGAAACCCTGTTCCCATTTCCAGTCATTCCCCATTTCCTCCCAAACCCCTCACTCCAGCCCTAGGCAACCACAATTCTACTTTTGGTCTCCATAAATGTACCTATTTTTCTAGACATTTTCACCTAAATAGACGCACACAGTATGTGGTCTTTTGTGAATCAGCTTCTTTCATTTAGCATAATGTTTTCAAGGTTCACTGATGTTCTACCATGTGTAAGTACATAGTTCATTCCTTTTTATTGCCAAATAATGTTCCATTGTATGGAAAAAATATTTATCCATTAATCAGCCAATGAACATTTGGGTTGTCTCTTTCCCTTTTTTTTTTTTTTTTTTTTGGCTATTATGAATAATGCTGCTATGAACATTACTATACAAGTTTTTCTGTGGGCATATGTGTTACATTATTTTGGGTACATACCTAGGAGTAGAATTGCTGAATCATATGATAACTCTATTTTTAATCTTTCGAGGAACTGCCACACTGTTTTCCACAAAGGCTGCACCACTTTACATTCCCACCAGCAGTATTATGAGGGTTCCATTTATTCGACATTCTCACCAACACTTGTTATAATCCATCTTTTTTTTTTATCATAGCCATCCTAGTAAGTGTGAAGTGGTATCTTATTGTGGTTTTGATTTGCATTTCCCTAATGACTAATGATGTTGAGCATCTTCTCATGTGCTTATTAGCCATTTGGACATCTTCTTTGAAGAAAAATCTATTTAAATCGTTCATCCATTTTTAATTGGATTGGCTTTTTATTGTAGAGTCTAGACACTAGATCCTTATCAGATATAAGATCTGCTAATATTTTTGCCCGTTCTATGAGCTGTCTTTTCACTTTCTTCATAGTGTCTTTTGATACACAAACGTTTTTAATTTTGACAAAGTCCAATTTATTTTTTCTTTGATTGTTTCTGCTTTAAGTGTCATATGTAAGAAACCATTGCCTAATCCATGGTCACAAAGATTTACACCTACGTTTCCCTCTAAGAGTTTTATGGTTCTACCTCTTATATTTAGGTCTTTGATCCATTTTTGAGTTAATTTCTGTACAAGGTGTGAGGTAGGGGTCCAAATCCATTCTTTTGCAAATGGATATCAAGTGTCCCAATACCATTTATTAAAAAGACTATTCTTTCCCCCCATTGAATTGTCTTGGCACCCTTGTCAAAAATCAACTGACCAAAAATGTGAGCGTTTATTTCTGGACTCTCAATTCTATTCCACTGAGTTATATGTCTGTCCTTATGCCAGTCCCACACTCTTGATTACTGTAGCTTTGTAGTAAGTTTTGAAATTGGAAATGCGAGTCCTTTAACTTTGTTCTTCTCTTTCAAGATTCTTTCGACTATTCTGGGGTCCCTTGAATTTCCATGTGAAATGTAGGATCTGCTTGCCAATTTCTGCAAAGAAGACAGCTGGAATTTTGATGGATATTGCCTTATATCCATAGATTAATTTGGATAGTATTGCCATCTTAACAATATCAAGTCTTCTGAACTGTGAACATGGGATGTCTTTCCATTTTTTAAGGTCTTTTTAATTTCTGTCAACAATATTTTGTAGTTTTCAGAGAGTAAGTTTTGTACTTCTTTTGATAAATATATTCCCAAGTATATTATTCTTTTTAATGTTGTTGTAAATAAAATGTTTCCTTATTTTTCATTGATCCTATAGAAATATAATTGATATCTGTATATTGATCTTGTACCTTGCAACCTGGCTGAGCTCACTTATAAGTTCTAGTAGTGTTTTAATGGATTCCTTAGGACTTTCTATATACAAGATCATATCATCTGCAAACAGAGATGGTTTCACTTTTTCATTTCCAATCTGAATGCCCTTTATTTCTTTTCCTTACCTAATTGCTCTAGCTCAAACTTTCAGTACAGTGTTGAATAGAAGTGGTGAGAGTAGACATCCTTGCCTTGTTTCTGATCATAGGGGGAAAGCACTCAGGTTTTCACCATTAAGTATGATGGCTAGCTGTGGCTTTGTTTGTTTGTTTGTTTGTTTGGCTGCGTGCAGGCTTTCTCTCTAGTTGCAGCAAGTGGGGGCTACTCTTCGTTGCAGTGCGTGGGCTTCTCATTGTGGTGGCTTCTCTTGTTGCGGAGCACGGGCTCTAGGCACACAGGCTTCAGTAGTTGTGGCGCACAGGCTTTGTTGCTCTGCGGCATGTGGGATCTTCCTGGACCAGGGCTTGAACCCATGTCCCCTGCATTGGCAGGTGGATTCTTAACCACTGTACCACCAGGGAAGTCCCTGTGGGTTTTCTGTATATACCCTTTACCAGACTGAGGAAACTCATTCAACGTTAACTTTTTGAGTTTCATCCATATTGTTGTGTGTCATTGTAGATTATTCATTCTTAGTTGTATGACGTTCCTTTGTGCGATATATCAAATATATCACAATTTATTCCTTCTACCTTGTTGATCAACTTTTGGTTATTTTCCAGGTTTTTAGCTACTACAAGCAGTACTGCTATGAACATTCTAGTAGGTATCATTTGCTGAACCATGTGTACATTCCTATTGAGTATAAACCTATCAGTGGACTTGCTGAGCATAGAATGTGAGTATACTTAATTTTGAAATTTTATGTTCGACGTTGCCAAACTTAATTTCAAAAGAACATTAACAGTATTGGATAATACACTGAATTTTAAGAGAATTCATAAGTTCATAGTGATGCTTTTAAATGGCAGGGGGAAGCTCTTCTTTATAGAAGAACACCAGCTAATAAATCTACAAGAAATGCTAGAATTCAAAACTCACCGTTTTGTACTCACCAAAGTAATAACTGATTCAGATAAGCATAATCAATAGATGATCCTTGAGTGATGGAAAACAAGATATTCACATGATCTCAAAGTAGCACCCCACAGTTTACATATTAATTACAAAAGGAAAGGTACCTACATTAGTTTTCTATTTCTGCCGTAACAAATTACTACAAATTTATAGGCTTAAAACAACACAAATTTATTATTCCACACTATATAGGTCAGAAGTCCAGCACTGCATGGCTGGATTCTTTGCTCAGGGTCTCACATGGATAAAATCAAAGTATCTGCATTCCTTTTTAGATGCTCTGGGGAAGAGCATCTAAAATTCACTTCCAAGTTCATTCACGTTGTTCGTAGAATTTAGTTCCAAGCAATTGTAGGACTGAAGTCCCATTTCCTTAACATATGATCTTCTCCATTTCCAAGCTCTAAAGCATCAAATCCTTCTGCTTTGAATCTCTCTGACCTCCCCTCTTCTACTTTTAAGGGCTTCTGTGATTACACTGGGTCCACTAAGGTAATCCAAGACAATCCCCCTGCTTTGGATTGGTAACCTTAATTATATTTGCAAAGTCCTTTTTGCCATGTAATATAACACATTCACAGGGAGAGAAGGTCATGGGAGCCAAAATTCTGCCTACAACAGAACCTGTACAGTGAAGAGATCTAGGGGGAACTACCTTAACCAAATGATCAAAGTTAGCTTCACAACTAATGGGACAAATTGACATTCTGTCACTCCAGATGTGATGTAATGAGCAATACATATCATCCATGACATATTTTTGCCAAAAAATTTTAACCTGAATCTAGTCATGAGGAAATAATCAGACAATGCAGATTGTGAAACATTTGACAAGACAAAATACAACTAGCCATGGGAAGCAGCCGCATAGCACAGGGAGATCAGCTTGGTGCTTTGTGACCACCTAGAGGTGTGGGATAGGGAGGGTGGGAGGGAGAGGTAGAGGTAGGGGATATGGGGATATATGTATACATATAGCTGATTCACTTTTTTATACAGCAGAAACTAACACACCATTGTAACGCAATTATACTCCAATAAAGATGTTAAAAAATTAAAAAAATTAAAAAGACAACTAGCCAGAACTCTGCAACTGTCTTGCAAGACAAAAGAAAAAAAAGCAGGAGAATTATTTTATTTATTTTATTTTTATTTTATTTTTATTTTTTAACATCTTTATTAGAGTATAATTGCTTTACAAGGGTATGTTAGTTTCTGCTTTATAACAAAGTGAATCAGTTATACATATACATATGTTCCCATATCTCTTCCCTCTTGTGTCTCCCTCCCTCCCACCCTCCCTATCCCACCCCGCTAGGTGGTCACAAAGCACCGAGCTGATCTCCCTGTGCTATGCGGCTGCTTCCCACTAGCTATCTATTTTACGTTTGGTAGTGTATATATGTCCATACCACTCTCTCACTTTGTCCCAGCGTACCCTTCCCCCTCCCTGTATCCTCAAGTCCATTCTCTAGTAGGTCTGCGTCTTTATTCAGGGGGATTGTTTTAGACTACAGACATTGGGACTTCCCTGGTGGCGCATTGGTTAAGAATCCGCCTGCCAATGCAAGGGACACGGGTTCGAGCCCTGGTCTGGGAAGATCCCACATGCCGCAGAGTAAGCCCATACGCCACAACTACTGAGCCTGCGTGCCACAACTACTGAAGCCTGAGCGCTTGGAGTCTGTGCTCTGCAACAAGAGAAGCCACTGCAATGAGAAGCCCATGCACCCCAATGAAGAGCAGCCCGTGCTTGCCGCAACTAGAGAAAGCCCACGCACAGCAACGAAGACCCAACACAGCCAAAAAATAAATTAAATAAATAATAAATATTTTTTTTTTTAAAAAGGAAGACATGACATTATAAAGTGTGTATTTCTCAATTGGAAATTTGATATTTTTTAAAAACAAATATAAAGGACATTATTGGGGCTATTGGGGAAATTTGAATGTGGACTATGTGTTAGATGATGATAGTGTATCAGTATTAGTTTCCTGTGCATGATAATGGTATTGAGGTTATGTAGGAGAATGTCCTTGTTCTTAGGAGACATGTGCTGAGTATTTAGGGATGAAGTGTCACAAATAGGTCAGCAAAAATAATGTGCATATGTGTGTATGCACATGCATGCACATGAGAGTGTGTGTAGAGGGAAAGAAAGAAAGCAAATGTGGCAAACACTGACAATTGGTGAATTTAGGTAAACAATATATGGGTATTCATTACACTACTAAAATTATCCATAGGCTTGAATTTTTTTTTTTTTTTTTTTTTTTTTTTTTTTTTTTTTTTTTTTTTGCGGTATGCGGGCCTCTCACTGTTGTGGCCTCTCCCGTTGCGGAGCACAGGCTCCGGACGCACAGGCTCAGCGGCCATAGCTCACGGGCTTAGTCGCTCCGCGGCACGTGGGATCTTCCCGGACCAGGGCACGAACCCGTGTCTCCTGCATCGGCAGGCGGATTCTCAACCACTGCGCCACCAGGGAAGCCCTAGGCTTGAATTTTTTTAATTAAAAGTTTTAAATGATCACCTTCTTATAGATGATATCTCACTTTTTCTACTTAACCCTGTAATCCATCTGGAATTTACTTTGGTGTATGAAATGTGATATTATATATATTATATACATAAATAATTTGAAGTTTTGTCAAAATACTAATCAGTTGGCCTAATACAATTCACTAGTCATTTTTTCTTGACTGTCTGATTATGTCTACTTTATCATGCAGTAAATTCTCAAATATACTAGCATATAGCTCTGGATTCTCTATTTTTCATTGATCTATGTCTGCTTTTATGCCAGCACATTAAATTTAGTTTTTAATTTATAAATTACAAAAGCAAAACATGTAAGAGAGAAAATAAAAATCCACTTCCACCCACTGTGAGATCTCCACTGTTAACAGTTTGTTTTGCTTTCTTAGAGAATCTGTGCCTATACAAGAAAATATACACATAATTTAAATACAGATAACTTTTTAAAATTCATTTATTTATTTTTGGCTGTGTTGGGTCTTCATTGCTGTGTGCGGGCTTTCTCTAGTTGCGGAGAGCGGGGGCTATTCTTTGTGGGGGCGCGCGGGCTTCTCATTGTGGTGGCTTCTCTTGTTGCAGAGCACGGGCTCTAGGCGCGTGGGCTTCAGTTGTTGCAGCACGCGGGCTCAGTCGTTGTGGCACGCAGGCTCTAGAGCACAGTCTCAGTAGTTGTGGCACACGGGCTTAGTTGCTCCGCGGCATGTGGAGTCTTCCCCAACCGGGGCTTGAACCCGTGTCCCCTGCATTGGCAGGCGGATTCTTAACTACTGCGCCACCAGGGAAGTCCCCAGATAGCCTTTTAAAATACAAATGTGATTATACTATACATGTTCTTCTGTTTTTTTTTCTTGAAAATATATTTTGAACTGCTTTCCAGATCAGTATTCATGGGCCCCCCTCACTTTTTAAAATGGCTGTCTAGTGCTCCACAGTAGGGGTGGCCCATAATTTATTTAACCAGTCCCCTATTTATGCACATTTATGTGGTTTCTAGTTTCTTTTCCCAGCACATTTTAAATAATGGGTGCTTTAACATATTTTAACATTTGTTAAGGCAAGACTTACTCCTTTTACAAAGTACCCCAAGCAGTTTATTTTTCAAAGTGAAACAGTCATTTCACAGTCATTTCTGCTATCTTGCTTGTTTTGAAAATGAGATTTTGTTCCAAAGCGATTGATATACCGAGGCGATAATGTTAGCAGAATGCAAATTTCGCCTTTGCTTATGTGCAGTTTGGTCTATGGGAAACAGTAAACGAATGCAGAAAACTGCACCCAGATAAACCAAGCTGTGCAGGAATACACATGCAGGACACATGCATACTCTGCAGACATCTACCAGCTACATCAGTTCACCAGGAGAACTTCAGTCCCACCTATCCTTCTGGTGTTACAACTTTGCATCAAATTTCGGATAACTCTCTTTCCACCACTTTACAGTAATTCACAAGCTAAAGCCATTCAGTGCCCACTTCCACAAGCAAACTTTAGGTCTTTTTCAAGTTAAAGTGCCATATTTATTGTAGTATTCACGCATTTCTTATCATTTAATTGGTGTAAAACTGTGATACCATTTTGATTAATCTCCTATCTTTTTTGTGTCACTGACAAAGATTTGTAGTATTGTGCCTCTAACCCCATCTTACCCATAAGCCATGTGGCTTTTATTGCACAATTTTGCATAGCCGGGTGATTTTCAGAAATGCGTATGTTGCCTAGAGCAGAACTGACTGTATTGAGTTTCCAGAAAAACTTTGTTGAGGTTCTGAATGGAATGATAATAAATCCATAAATCCATTTTAAGAGAATATTCTGATATATTTAGTTTTCCTATCCAGAAACAAAATATTTCTCTTTGTTAAACTCATTTTATATTTTTCAATTAAGTTTTGTAGTTTTTCTTAGGTCATATGTATCTCTCATTGAGTTTATTTTAAAACATTATATATATATATTTATTACATGTCATAGGATCTCTTTTGCTGTATTTTCTAACTGGTTATTTATGGTGTACAAGATTGCTACTGATTTTTGGATATTCCTCTTATCTGGGGAATACTCCAGCATACAACCACATTATCTGCAAGTCATATTTTTGTCTCTTCTTTTCAAATATTGATTCCTCTTATTTCTGTTTCAAATCTTATTGCACTAGCCAGAACACCCAAGACAATATTAAAGAATAATGGCAATAACAGGGATCCTTGTTTTATTTTCAGTTTACAAGGGAGTAAATATGATGACTGTTGGTTTGGGATTTCCTTTACCGCATTAAGAAAATGTCCTTCTATTTCTATTAATAAAGTTATTTATTTATTTTTGGCTGTGTTGGGTCTTCGTTGCTGCGCGGGGGCTTTCTCTAGTTGCGTTGAGCGGGGGCTACTCTTCATTGCGGTACACAGGCTTCTCACTGTGGTGGCTTCTCTTGTTGCAGAGCACAGACTCTAAGCACACGGGCTCAGTAGTTGTCGCGCGCGGGCTTAGTTGCTTCACGGCATGTGGGATCTTCCGGGACCAGGGCACGAACCTGTGTCCCCTGCACTGGCAGGCAGATTCTTAACCACTGCACCACCAGGGAAGTCCTATTTCTATTTTTTAAAGTTATTTTATTAGGAAGAGATGTTTACCACACTGTTCCACATAAGATGTTTCCTTTCATTTTCAATTATCTCTTTTGTTTGGCATCATATTAGCCACACTGAACATTTCAAACCTCTAAGCTTTTGCCTAGGCTGTGTCTGTTATCTAAAATGCCCCTCCTCTTCTTAGCTTAGAAATGCCTACTCATGTTTCAAGACTGTATTACACAGGCCTTTTTTTAAAATACAGAAATCCCACTCAAACTAGTATAGGCAAAAAAGGGAATATATTGGCTCATATAAATGGGAAGTGCAAGGAAAGATCTCACTTTAGGAACAGTGAGATGCAAACAATGCCACCAGGCTCCCTCTTTCTAGGCCCTGTTTCTCTCTGCTCATCTCCTGCCATGGGTCCCCTCCATGTGGCAGCTTGTGGTGGGGAGGTAGAGATTGAGATATCCTTACAACTTGTAATCTAAGAAAAACTCTGAAGATCCAGTATCTTTGTCCACATATCAATCTCATATGAGGTCTCTGGCTGGCCCTACCTGAGACCTGTACCCAGCCCAGGCTTATGGGCTACCATGAGTGGTCAAATCTGGGACCTGTGCCCACCTCTGCACTCAGGGGTGGAGTGGAAGTCTTCTGCACAGTCCCAAGGGGACTGTATGTGACAGAAAGGGGTGGGTCTCCACAGGTCAGACCAGGCAGATGTCTACTGTTAGAGAGTGAACCTCTTTTCTCTTTCTGCCTCCTCACTACTCCTCTCTAGGAAGAAAACTGACTAACCTGACTAATGATTTTGAGAGAAGGTACTGGGTATGTATGGCTCCACTCTTCCTGAGTTCCCACTTTTGAAGCCATCCTGCCTACAGAGAGGGTGCATTCTGATTTGCTCTCTGTGAGGGTTGCCTAGGTTGACCGACCAGGTGAGTTAAGTCTCTAATTCAGGGCAGAGAATTAAAGAAAATTAAAAGGCCCACTTGACTGCAGCTCTAAAGTCATGTCCACTCAACAGTTTCATCAGTAAGAATGCTGACACTTTAATCTCCATTTACTGGTCTCCTATGCCTTCTCAGTTGGTTAGAAATTATGAAGGGGGAAAAGGAAGCATTATGTATTGACTCCTTTGAAACCTTAACATCCACTACTCAGGTAGTGTTAATTTCTTGTTCTCCTGGTTTTGTTTGTTTTTGTTTTTTCCAACAAAAATTAGAAGGATTTTAATATCCAAGTCTCCTTTTAGAAAGCAAAATTAATGCAATGCAAATAAGAACATTTAACTAATAAAATTAACAACAAACCAAAGTAATTTTGTTACATAAATTAACCCATTTATTATAGGCTAGCAACGTTTCAAAAGGTGGTGCTTCTACTGGTCCTACAATTCCTTCAGACTTCTGATGGCAGACTTTATTGTGACAGCAGAAGTGGTGGTGTGGTCCAAGCACCACCAGCTACCGTTTTCATGCAGGAACCACAGTGCCAAATGCCCATAGCTCATCTCTTCATCTTGGTTTTGCCACCGAAGGAGCAAGTGTACTTTGCGTGCTGGCCTATTTCAATTTTCTTCACCATTTTCCTGAGGGAAGCACCATAACGGGTCCCGTATTTACCCACAGTTCCAACCTTCTTGGTACGTTTAGCCATGTCACCAAAACCTAGGTCCGAGCCCAGAGAGCTTGTTCTTCTGTTTATATATCTAACATAGTACTTCTTCTATAAAAGAATAATCGTATTCAGGGACTTCCCTGGCAGTCCAGTGGTTAAGACTCCATGCTTCCGATGCAGGAGGTTCAGGTGTTCGATCCGTGGTTGGGAAACTAAGCTCCCACATACCACATGGCCAAAAAAAAGAATAATCGTGTTCATACTTTTCATATCCCCCACCAGGCAGGGCTTCTCAAGTATAAAGATCATTTTATTCTTCTTCTAACCCCAGCACCTGGTATCTTGCTAAGTTCCTGGTCTTTATGAGGAAAGAAAAAGGATATTTCCTTTTGAATTACCTTTGAAATAAAAGCTTCTCAAAAACAGTTTTCAGAGTTTAATTAGATTCCATCCACTAGTTGCTCATCTATATGCTTACTTATTAGACTTTTAATAAACTCTTAATATTAGGAATGCTAACTCTAATGAAAACCATGTTGCCCCGCATCTAGATTATGTCTCCTTAATTACAGGTTCTGCAAGTTTGCCTCATGGAGGGGAGCCCATATGATTCAATGACCTTTTAACTAGATAAGAGAAAATGCACCCAAAGGTGGATGCTAGAGTTGGATGAACCAGCTCCTGATGAACGGGCAAAAGTATGCAGTTTCAGAGCTGAGAGCAGCGTGGGAAGAGAGAGCCCAAAAAGAAAGCAATAAGAAGGCACAGATATACAAAGTGTGAAAATGGAGGTGATTATAAAGGTATCTGGAAACAGTTGCTTGGAATCTGTGTGCTCATATGTTGAGACATAATATCATAGTTGGGTGAACCTGGAAGACCACAGCAATACAAGGTTCCTGCTTTGACATCTCTTACAGTGTGGTCCCATAGAAAGAGAAAAATAGTAATCTAAAGTACATGATATGGATGCTTTGATTTAAACATCTTCTCAGGATGGGAATTCATAGCTAGATGTCAAAGAAAGGGCCAGATGAAAGGTTCTACAAGGGTTTCATTGTAGGGTAGTGGACAGTGGTGTTATTGCAGTACAGAAATGAATCCCCCGGGCTTCAGATTTAAAAAACAAGTTTAAAAAATCTTTTAATTGAGGTACAATTGACATAACATTATATTAGTTTCAGGTGTACAATGTAATGATACAACATTTGTATGTATTGCGAAATGATCACCACAATAAATCCAAGTTAACATCTGTCACCACACACAGTAACAAATTTTTTTTCTTGTGATGAGAACTTTCAAGATCCACTCTCCTACTTTCAAATATGCAATACAGTATTATTAACTATAGTCACCATGCTGTACATTACATTCCCATGACTTAGTCATTTGATAACTGGAAGTTTTACATTTTGATCCCCTTCACGCATAAAAACAAGTCATTTTTAATTATTTTACTCAAAAGAGAACCAGTCAATAGGGTCAACCTCACTAGAGCTTGACTTATAACAGAATGCCACTTATAATTTAACAATTGATATCAATTATTCTGCCACATTTATTTCCCCTTGTCTTCTGTTCTTGAAGGTAAATTGATTTAGTCATAGAATTAAGGGAAAAAGGAATGAATTTTTAATGTAACTTTCATTGCATTTTTCCATTATAGAATATGTGCTCATTGTAGAACATTTAGAAAATACAGAAATGCATAAAGAAGAAAAAATTTTAAATTATTAATAACTCCCAAACCCTAAGAAAACCATTATTAATATTTTTGAGTATTTCCTTCCAGTCTTTTTCAGCATATGTTTATACAATTAGAATCACACTAAATATTATATCCTGCACTTTTATTCATATTGTAAAATTTTCCCCCATTGTATGGACTGAACTGTGTTCCTCCAAAATTCACATGTTAAAGCCTTAACTCCCAGGACCTCAGAATGTTACTCTGTTTGGAGATAGGGCCTTTCAAGAGGTGATGAAGTTAAAATGAGGCCATCAGGGTGGGCCCTAATTCAATCTGACTAGTATTCTTATAAGAGGAAATTTGGACACACCAGGGATGGGTGCACACTGAAAAATAAAGTCATGTGAGAACACAGCAAGAATGTGGTCATCTGCAAGCCAAGAAGAGAGGCCTCAGAAGAAACCAGACTTGCCAACACCTTGATTTTGGACTTCTAGCCTCTAGAACTATGAGAAAATAGAAATCTATTGTTTAAGCTGCCCCAGTCTGTGGTATTTTGTTATGGCAGCTCTAGTAAACTATTACCCTTAGCATTGAACATTCTTCAAAATCTACTGTAATGTCCTTTTGAAGTATTCTAAAATAACTATTATGGTAAATCGATGTTGTTCTTGAATTTTCACTAATATAAAGAATGCTTCAATGAATAGGAAATTGGATATTCTTAGATATATTTTTCATCAAATAAGAATAGTTGGATTAACTCCTGTACTGTACTCTGGAGAAAATTATGTCTGCTCTCAAGGTCAAGCCTGGTGATATACTCACAAATTCTTACTTTTGGTTCCATTATTTCTATTCTCATAGAATACCAACTTTCTGGCAACCTCAAACAGATTGTATTGATAATACAATTAAATGAATTCATTTTCTTTACATCGGTTACATTCCAGACGTGAGGATTAGCCCTGATACCCTCTGTTAGATCTGAGAATTACTCTGAGCTCTTCCTTAGGTTAGGGAAGATATTCAGGTTTTCTTGATAAAAATTTAGGGAATGTCCTTGCCTAGTAAGTAATACACCATGCTCAGAGGGTGTCAGTTCTTGATTCCACTCCCAACTCTTGGGGGTTTGCTATCACAAAGTAGGAAATAAGCACTGGTGTAGATATCAGAAAGAGGAGGAGCTGGCAGTAATTCCCTACCCTGTGAAGTGTATTTAGCCTGTTCTACCTGTGACTCAGGTACTCAGGCTCCATTAGTTTCTGCTATGAGATGGTCTTTGTGATACAGTGATTTGGTCTTTGCCTCCTTTCTGGAACAGAGATCCTAAAATCCTTGGAATTCCCTAAAAGAGGAGCGCAATCAAAGTGTATTTTGTTATGTTAATGAGTGACTTTTGGACCTAGCCTAAGAATGGGGGCTGGTTGCCAGGAGAAACAACTTTCAGTCCCACCCTCTGACCTTGGGGGAGGGGAAGGTTCTGGAGGGTGAATCAATCACCAATGGCCAATGATTTAATCACCTATGTCTATGTAATGAAGCTGCCATAAAAAACCCCCAAAGAGGGAATTCCCTGGCAGTCCAGTGGTTAGGACTTGGCGCTTTCACTGCCGAGGGCCTGGGTTCAATCCCTGGTCAGGGAACTAAGATCCCGCAAGCTGTGTGGTGTGGGAAAGAAAAAAGCTCCAACAGACGGAGGTTTGAAGAGCTTCTGGGCTTCTGGGGTCTGGGTGCTCTCAGAGAGGGCATGGAATCTCTGTGCCCTTTCTTCATACCCTATGTATTTCTTCCATCTGGCTGTTCCTGAGTTATATCTTTTTATAATAGACTGGTAATCTAGTAGGTAAAATATTTATCTGAGTTCTGTGAACTACTCTAGCAAGTAATTAAAACCAAGGAGTGGGTTTTGTAACCTCCATTCTATAGCTGGCAGTTCAGAAGCACAGGTGACAACCTGGACTTGGAATTGACGTCTGAAGTTGGAGGCAGGGCAGTCTTGTAGGACTGAGCCTGTGGGATCTGATGTTATCTCCAGGTACATAGTGTCAGAACTGTGTTGAATTTAGGAGAGCCAGCTAGTGTCTGAGAATTGCTTGGTGGTGTGGGGAAAACAACACGTGTGAGCATTGTAACTGGGTGCAGAATTATAGTCTTGAACTAAATGTACCTGTCAAGCACAGCTAGGTCAGGAAAGGGGCCACCATAAGCTGCAATGGACATAGGGAGGCCTATGATCATAACTCTATCCCTAAGTGACAGAATAGGGGAAGAATTCACCTTAGAGGGGGCTTGAAATTTTCATGGAGACCTCAAATCATATCTTCCTTCAACCTCTTCTGTTTAAGTCCTATGAAGCATTTCCTATTATTTGTCACCTCTTCTTTCATGTTATTCATACAACAAAAAGAATTTTTGAGCTTCTATTACATGTCAGGCACTGCACTAAGACATGAAAAGTCAAGGTCCCTGTCTTTGAGGAGTTCATAGTCTAGTGGGGAAAGATGAGTGTGTAAGCAGATAATTACAACACACTGTAACGATGCTATTACACAGTAAGTCCCCTACATACAAACGAGTTCCGTTCCGAGAGCGCATTCGTAAGTCCAGTTTGTTCGTAAGTCCAACAAAGTTAGCCTAGGTACCCAACTAACACAACCGGCAACATAGTACTATACTGTAATAGGTTTCTAATACTTTTCACACAAATAATACATAAAAAACAAACAAACACAAAAATAAAGAAAACATTTTTAATCTTACAGTACAGTACCTTGAAAAGTACAGTAGTACAGTACAACAGCTGGCATACAGGGGCTGGCATCAAGTGAACAGGCAAGAAGAGCTACTGACTGGAGGAGGGAGAGGAGGTGGGAGATGATAGAGCTGAAGGATCGTCAGCAACAGGAGATAGAGGGCAAGCTGCAATTTCACTCATGCCTGACATTGATGGTATGCACGTTCACATCTTTGAAAGTTCACAACTTGAAGGTTTGTATGCAGGGGACTTACTGTATCTCAAAAGAAAGAACAATCCACAGTGTATTAGGGGAAAAGGACAGAGAAAAGCCATCCAGGAAGAACTCACAGAAGAGGAGATAAAACCTATCAAATAATCTACATGCTAGAACACTGAATCCAAACCAAGAAGGTGGGATATAATGGCAATACATATTTAAATGTCATATATTCAATTTTAAAACTTGACTTTTAAGGAATAAGATGGAGTAAACTGACTTAAAATGATATGAAGAAAACCTGGAAGCTCTAAATGGGTCAACAATTTAAGTAAATCAGTTTTCTATTGCTGTGTAACAAATTACCACAAATTTAGCAACTTAAAACAATCCCATTTATTACTGCATAGTTTCTGTGGGTCAGGAGTCCCAGCACAGATTGGCTAGGTCTCTGCTTAGGATCCCAGTAGGCTGAAATCAAGGTATAGGCCAGGACTGGGGCCTCATCTGGAACTTGGGATGCTCTTCCAAACTCACATAGTTGGCAGAATTCAGTTTCTTATGGTTGTGGGACTGAGACTCTCAGCTTCTAGAGGCCACCAGCAGTTCCCTGCTATATGGCCCTCTCCATAAGCAGTTTATTTCCTAGAAGTTTGCTTCTTCAAAGCTAGCAGGAGAGTTTCTCTCATTCTAGTTTGCTGAGATAGAGTCTTATATAACCTAATGTAATCATGAGAGTGACATACCATCACCTTTGCCATATTCTATGGATTAAAAGCAAGTCACACACACACACAAAAAAAGCAAGTCACAGGTTCTACCTGCACTCAGGGGAGGGGATTATACAGGGTGTGACAAATTGGGGGTCATTTTAGGGTATGTCCACCCCAGTAAGGCAGGTACTAAGTATTATAAGAGAATCACAGTATCCATCTTGTTCATTCAAACCACATTTATAGACAACCTACAATGGGCAAGGAACTATGTTAGGCACTGGAGATGCAGACATGAAGAAAAATCATCCCTATTCTGTAGAACAAATAGGTAGCTATCTAGAAACAAATAAGTTGGATTCATAGATATATCTTGTACCAAAATACAATAAAATAAATTCCATATGGATAAAAAAACTTAAATATAAAATGAAACCATAACTAACCATAACAGTACTAGGAAAAATCCTACACACCTCTTTTTTTTAAATCTCAGAGCAGGGAGGGGAGTGCAGCAGGACAAAACTACTGCAGTCCTTAAGGCCCTTGCCCAGCTAGCCTGTAGGGCAGAGGTTCCACACTGGCAAGCCAAGAAGACCAGAGACTACCAGCCCTTTTCAGTGCCCAGCTCATAAAACAGGGGTGTCACTCCAAGAGGCCACTGTCCCTGCCCTGATCTCCAGAGTAGAGGCTCAGAGACTTAGCACAGGAGGAGAGGCAGTTCTCAAGAACTATAAAAAATCCATTTTGTTGTGCAGTGGAGGCTAACACAACATTGTAAAGCAACCATACTCCAATAAAAATTAATAAAAAAAAAATAAAGGTGGTTGAAGCACACACACACACACACACACACACACACACAAATCCACAGGTAACATCATACTTAATGGTGAAAAACTGAATGCTTTCCCCCTATAATCAGGAACAAGACAAAGATGTCTACTCTCACTACTTATATTCAACATTGGAAGTTTGAGCTAGAGCAATTAGGCAAGGAAAAGAAACAAGATGCATCCAGATTGGAAAGGAAGAAGTAAAGAGTCGCTATTTGCAGATGACATGATGTTGCATATAGAAAATCCCAAGAAATCCACTAAAAACAAACAGAACTAATAAGTGAGTTCAGCTGGGTTTCATGTTACAAAATCAATATAAAAGGCAATTGTATTTCTATACAGGAGCAATAAACAAACCAAAAATGAAATTAAAAAGTAACTTCATTTATTTATAACAGCATAAAAAAATAAAATACTTATAATAAATTTATCAAAAGAAGTACACAACTTACATTCTGAAAACTACAAAATATTGTTGACAGAAATCAAAGAAGACGTTACAAAATGGAAAGCCATCCCATGCTAATGGACCAGAAGGCTTGACATTAAGATGGCAATACTCTCCAAATTTATCTATGGATATAAGGCAACACTCATCAAAATTCCAATGGGCTTCTTTGCAAAAACTGACAATCTGATTCTAAAACTCATATGGAAACTCAAGAGACCCAGAATAGTAAAAATCATCTTGAAAAAGAAGCACAAAGTTAGAAGACTCACACTTTCCAATTTCCAAACTTACTACAAAGCTACAGTAATCAACAGAGTGTGATACTGGCATAAGGGCAGATATATAACTCAATGGAATAGAATTGAGAGTCCAGAAATAAACCTTCACATTTATGGTTAACTGATTTTTGACAAGGGTGCCAAGATAATTCAATGGGAGACAGAATAATCTTTTCAATAAATTATGCTGGGACAACTAGATAGTCACTTGCAAAAGAATTACTTTGGATGCCTATCTCACACCATATACAAAAATTACCTCGAAATGGATCAAAGACCTAAATATAAAAGCCAAAACTATAAAACTCTCATAAGAAAACATAGGTGTAAATCTTCATGACCTTGGAGTCAGCAGTGGATTTTATTTTATTTAATTAATTAATTAATTAATTTTTTTGTGGTACGCGGGCCTCCCACTGTTGTGGCCTCTCCTGTTGTGGAGCACAGGCTCCGGATGCACAGGCTCAGCGGCCATGGCTCACGGGCCCAGCCGCTCCACGGCATGTGGGATCCTCCCGCACCGGGGCACGAACCCGTGTCCCCTTCATCGGCAGGCGGATTCTCAACCACTGTGCCACCAGGGAAGCCCCAGCAATGGATTTTAGATATGACACCAAAAGCACAAGCAACAGAATTAATAGCTAAATTGGATTTCATCAAAGTTAAAAACTTTTGTTCTTCAAATGACACCTTCAACAAAGTGAAATGACAACCTATAAAATAGGGGGAAATATTTGCAAATCATTTATCTGATAAAATATTTGTGTCTAGAATATATAATGAAGTCTTACAATTCAATAACAAAAAGATAACTACTTCGCATCCACTAAGACGACTATTTTAAAATTTTAAAAAAAAACAGAAAATAACAAGTGTTGTTGTGCCTTGCTGGTGGGAATCTAAAACGGTACAGTTGCTATGGAAAACAGTATGGTGATTCCTAAAAAAGTTAAACATAGAATTACTATATGATCCAGCAATTCCACCTCTGAGTATATACCCAAAAGAACTGAAAGCAGGGACTTGAGCAGGTATTTGTACACCTATGTTCATCGTAGTATTATTTACAATAGCCAAAAAGGTGGAACAACTCATGTCCATTGACAGATGAATGGATAAACAAAATGTGGTATATACATACAATGGAATATTATTCCACCTTAAAAAGGAAGGAAATATTGACATGGGCTACAACATAGATAAACCTTAAAGACATCATGCTAGAGGAAATAAGCCAGTCACAAAATGACAAACATTATATGATTCCATTTATATGAGGTTCCTAGAGTAGTCAAATAAATAGAAACATAGAGTAGAATGGTAGTTTCTAGGGGATGGGGAGAGGTGGGAATGGAGAGTTATTATTTAATAGGTACAGAGTTTTAGCTTGGGAAGATGAGAAAGTTCTGGCAATGGGTGGTGGTGGTGGCTGTACAACACTGTGAAGATACTTTATGCCACAGAACTGTACACTTTAAAATGGTTAAATGGTAAATTTTATGTTATGTGTATTTTACAACAATAAAAAATTAGATAAATAACTCAATTTTAAAATGGGCAAAGGATCTGAATAGACATTTCTCCAATGAAGATATGCAAATGGCCAAAAAGAACATGACAAGATGCTCAACATCACTAGCCATCAGGAAAATGCAAATCAAAACTACAATAAGGGTCTTCCCTGGTGGCACAGTGGTTAGGAATCCGCCTGCCAATACAGGGGACACGGGTTCGAGCCCTGCTCCAGGAAGATCCCACATGCCGCGGAGCAACTAAGCCCGTGCGCCACAACTACTGAGCCTGCACTCTGGAGCCGGCGAGCCACAACTACTGAGCCTGCGTGCCACAACTACTGAAGCCCACGTGCCTAGAGCCTGTGCTCGGCAGCAAGAGAAGCCACCACAATGAGAAGCCTGTGCACCTCAACAAAGAGCAGCCCCCGCTTGCCACAACTAGAGAAAGCCTGCCCACAGCAACAAAGACCCAATGCAGCCAAAACTAAATAAATTGAAAAAAAAAAGAATCTGCCTACCAATGCAGGGGACACGGGTTCGAGCCCTGGCCCAGGCAGATCCCACATGCCGCAGAGCAACTAAGCCCATGCACCACAACTACTGAAGCCCACGCGCTGTGCTCCACAATAAGAGAAGCCACTGCAATGAGAAGCCCATGCACTGCAACAAAGACCCAATGCAGCTAAAAATAAAAATAAATAAATAAAATAATTTATTTTAAAAAAACACACACACAATAAGGGGACTTCCCTGGCGGTCTAGTGGTTAAGACTCCACACTTCCACTGCAGGGTCCATGGGTTTGATCCCTGAAAAAAAAAAAAAACCCACAATAAGATACCACTTCACACCCACTAGGATGATCAAAAAGACAGATAATAACAAGTATTGGTGAAGATGTGGATTAATTGGAAGCCTCATACATTGCTGGTGGGAATGTAAACTGGTGCAGTCTCTGTGGAAAACAGTCTTGGCAATTTCTCCAAAGGTTCAACATAGAATTACTACATGACCCAGCAAATGTACACCTAGATATATACCCAACAGAAATGAAAGCATATTTCCACAAAAAAACTTGTATGCAAATACTGATAGCAGCATTATTTATAATAGCCAAAAAAATAGAAACAAATGTCTATCAATTGATGAATGGAAAAATAAAATGTGTTATGTCCATACAGTCAAATATTATTTATCATTATAAAGAAATGAAGTACTGGGTTTCCCTGGTGGTGCAGTGGTTGAGAGTCCGCCTGCTGATGCAGGGGACACGCGTTCATGCCCTGGTCCAGGAGGATCCCACATGCTGTGGAGCAGCTGGGCCCGTGGGCCATGGCTGCTGGGCCTGCACGTCCGGAGCCTGTGCTCCGTGATGGGAGAGGCCACAGCAGTGAGAGGCCCACGTACCGCAAAAAAAAAAAAAAAAAAAAAAAAAGAAATGAAGTACTAAAAAAAAATACGGAAAGAAAAAGAAATGAAGCACTGCCACATGCTATAACATGAACCTTGAAAACTGTATGCTAAGAAGAAGACAGTCACAAAAAAGCATACACTGTATGATTCCATTTTTATGAAATATCTAGAATAGGCACATTTATAGATATGGAAAATAGATTAGTGGCTGCCAGGGGCTGGGAGGGTTGAGAGGAATGAGGAATGACTGCTAAACTCTGTGAATATACTAAAACCCATTTAAATAGGTGAATTATATGGTATATGAATTATAGCTCAATAAAGCTTTTTTTAATATACAGGTGAATATTGTTTAATGAGGGAGATCTTTAGGTTTGTGGATGTATACAAACATATATATCTATCTAATAGATAGAAAAGATGTAGATACATACATAGATCTCCAATACATATGGTTAAGTGAATAAAGATGTAAGACAGCATATAAGATTACATCATTTCTCTAAAAAAGAAGAAAAATTATATATATATATATATATATATATACACAATTGCTGTTATATACATAGTTTATCTCTACTGCTTTTCTCAACTGGGGTTCAGAGATTAAAGCCCTATAGAACATTATTTGTGAGAATATTTTCTCTGTTTTTTTAAAGATTCCTTTTTTTTTAACGGTACAGTTACTTTTTATTTATTTATTTACTTTTGGCTGTGTTGGGTCTTTGTTTCTGTGCGAGGGCTTTCTTTAGTTGTGGCAAGCGGGGGCCACTCTTCATCGCGGTGCGCGGGCCTCTCACTATTGCGGCCTCTCTTGTTGCGGACCACAGGATCCAGACGCACAGGCTCAGTAGTTGTGGCTCATGGGCCTAGTTGCTCTGCAGCATGTGGGATCTTCCCAGACCAGGGCTCTTACCCGTGTCTCCTGCATTAGCAGGCAGATTCTCAATCACTGTGCCACCAGGGAAGCCCGAATATTTTCTTAATTTTCCCAAGAACTGTACATAACTAATGCCATTCTAGATGCATGGGTGATAAGTTTATTCATTACATACAACAGATGCCTTAGGGCAGGGGTCCCCAATCCCTGGGCCATAGACCGGTATCAGTCCTTGGCCTGTTAGGAACCAGGCTGCACAGTGGGAAATGAGCAGCAGGTGAGCGAGCAAATCTTCATCTGTATTTACAGCTGCTTCCCATTGCTCGCATTACCGCCTGATCTCCAACTCCTTGTCAGCATAATGGTGAGTTGTATAATTATTTCATTATATATTACAATGTAATAATAGTAGAAATAAAGTACACAATAAATGTAATGTGCTTGAATCATCCCAAAACCATCCTTGCCCCTGGTCTGTAGAAAAACTGTCTTGCATGAAACCCGTCGCTGGTGACAAAAAGGTTGGGGACCACTGCCTTAGGGTATTAGGGCTGGGCTGCAAAGGGTGTGTATACAGAAACTGAAAACCCTGGTTCCCACTGGGATGGGAATGGGAGGGAAATTTTTCCTGGTATGACCTTTTATAACTTTTGAATCTTGAACCAAAAAAGAAATATTAATAGGGATTTCCCTGGTGGTCCATTGGTTGGGACTTTGTCTTCTAGTGTGGCAGGGGGCGGGGTGCAGGTTCAATCTCTGGTCAGGGAGCTGGGATCCCACATCCCTTGCAGCTAGAAAACCGAAAGGTAAAAAAAGTGGAGGCAGTATTGTAACAAGATCAATAGAGACTTTAAAAATGGTCAACATCAAAAATATCTTTAAAAAAAAGAAATATTAATAAAAATTTTAAGTTAAGTTTATGAAAAAAGGAAGAAAATAAAGTTAACTAAAGCTGGATATAGAATTAATGAAGTATACTTTTTTCTCACAATACAGTAGATCCTAAAGCATGTTTACTAGCTGAGGGCAAAAATCTGTGATGAAAATAAAAAAGTTTAAGAGATAAGAAAGAGAAGGAATAATATTGGCCAAGTCAGGACCCTGTAGAGATGGGAGGATATAGGATGCCAAGCACAGGCAGAAGATTATTGGCTTTCACAAAGGGAGGTAAACAGGAAAGGCTGAGCACAAATTTTGTAAATATATATATATATATATATATATATATTTTTTTTTTTTTTTTTTTTTTTTCCAGTACACGGGCCTCTCACTGTTGTGGCCTCTCCCGTTGCAGAGCACAGGCTCCGGATGCACAGGCTCAGCGGCCTGTATATGGCTCACAGGCCCAGCCATTCCGCGGCATGTGGGATCTTCCCGGACCGGGGCACGAACCCATGTCCCCTGCATCGGCAGGCGGACTCCACTGCGCCAGCAGGGAAGCCCCTGTAACTATATTTTGAAGTAGAAGAGCTGGTATTTGGCTTCAATTTTCTTTATTAAGGGGAGGCAAGAACATCTTCACAATGGGAGGAAATGGAGATGGAGCAGGCAACCTGAGAAGAGAGGTGAGGTGAGGTTTGAAACAGCATCTATGGGGAATGGGAGCAAAAGCTAGCTAGTAATAGTAAAAGGATTGCTAGGTCACTGTGGTTCCTTTGAGGGCTTTGTGCATTTCACTTGGGGCTCCACATCTGAGGAGGGCTCTGCCAGCTACATGTAAGTTCAACCAAGATGCGAAGTTTTCTGGAAACCTTGTCATATGAGGACTGGCTAAAGAAGCTAGAACTACTGAACTTAAATAAAATGAATCTAAAATGGGCAGATGGGAAAGGAGCCACGAACAATAGTCAAATATGTGATGGTTTGCCACATAAGAAAAGGTCAGAATTAAGAAACCTTCTAGCTCTAAGATTCTGTGATTTGCTCCATACTACTGTTATCTTCCCAGACAGACTCTAAGCATCATTCACTGGTTGGTGAATGAATCTGCATAAGGACTGAAAGCAGACCACCACTGGAATGTAATAGATTAAAGGGTGAATGAAAGGGGAGGAAAGGAAGACAAGAAATACAGACTGCTGTTTAAAAGCAGAGCTATGAAGGAAAAGAGAAAAATAAATTGAACTAAAGAGAAATGCAGAATTCAGGAAAGGCACAGTGATAACATCTAATAGCATTTCATCGATTCAAAAATGCACATTTCTTCATGTTTTTTAACATTTCTGAAATTGGCATGCAGTTTATAATTAATGGAATGCCACGATTGCTGTTGGCTAGGCAGCAGTTGTGATATAATTGTCATTGCCTGACACCTTCTGGTAAGATCGAGAAAGTACCAGCATCAAAACTTGCAGAATGGTTGTCAGCAACATGGAAGAAAACCCTGAACAAAAGTAGAATACTTCTTTCCCCCCACCAGAAATACTGCATTGCCAATGTCCTTAATGACAAAGAATAATATTGTGTGGAAAATCCAGAACATATTGACTGAGTCAAAAAGTAATTCAGAAGACTCAGATTCCAAATGTGAAGATGTTTTAGAAATATCTTAACCAATTTTCATTTCAGGGTTCTTTGTAACATATGTACAAGAGTCATTAGATGATAAAAATCGATTTTTAAACAAGTCTTAAAGAACGCTGTCAATAAGTATAAAGTATAAATTATAAAAGCTAAAATAGTATTGTGTTATAATTTATTTGGCCGTATTGTTTTCTTTCTTTTTCGTTTACTTAATTTTTTATTGAAGTATAGTAGATTTACAATGTTGTGTTAGTTTCTCGTGTACAGCAAAGTGAAATTTTTTTCTTTCTTAGTGGTGCATAAAACAAGGGTATGTCTTATAGTCAATGCTGTTTCAGATTAGATGAAATACAAGTTCTACATCCTGAATTAGAGTACCATACTAGTAGATGTAAAAAAAAAGCTCAATTATTGGGCATTAAAAATATATTCATTCATTTATTCAAGAAGTATTTACTTAGAGTTTACTACGTGCCAGGCACTGGACGCTGGATATACAGTGGTGAATAAGACAGACATTGTCTTCACTCTGATTGAGCTTAAGTGCTAGATAAGACAGCAGTTCCCAAACTTGTCCCTCAAAATTAGTTCCTTAAGATACTCCAAGAAAAAAATAGTTCTGTGATCAGATTAGTTTGGGAAATGTTACACACTAAATTCACTTTTTCACAATGTACATTATCACACTAAAGGCTTTTTAAGCTTTTGTTTCACTCTGCACATCCCAAACTTATTAATTATGTAAACCCAGAGTCAGAATTGTGATGCATAATATAAAAAGAACTCGTACAAATCAACTCAAAAAAGACAAACAATATGGGCGAAGGACATCAACAGGCAATTCACAGAAGAAATTGGTTAATGATCAATACATCCGCAAAAATGCTCAACCTCACTCATATTTAAGAAATACAAATTAAAACAATGAGAGAGCAGACTTCTGCCCATTTGAGTGGCAAAAATGGAAAATGACAAATGACAAATAGTGTTGTGAAGATTTGGGGGGAAGATACTCTCATTCACTGATAGTTGGAGTGTGATGTGGGTCTATGTTTTAAGAGTACAATTTGGCAACATCTACCAAATTTACTTTATGAATTTATCCTACAGAAATACTTGCACAGGTGCCCAAAGGTGTATGTGCAAAGGATGTCTACTGCAGCATTGTCTGAATAGTGAAAAACTGGAAAGAACCCAAATGCCCATCAATTGGACCTTTAATAAACTATATTACATCTACACAAAGGTCTACCATGAGGCCATTTTAAAGATAAGAGAGTTCTAATTGAAGATATCTGAGTAAAGATGTGTGCTTATCTCCTCCCTTTTGATACCCATTAAAATGATAATAAAGGAATAAGGCCTTAACAGTGAAAAAAATGGGCTTAACAAATTTCTGGAAGATTGGCAATGTGTCAACTGATGAAACAGAATGGAACAAGCCAATGTACCTGGCAGAATCCCAGAAAGGCTCCTATTTCAGAGCTGGCAAGTATTCAAGGTCAAAATAAGAAGAGAGTCTGAAAACTATGGGGTGAATTGAAAGCCTGTCTATGAAACAAATATCCTCATTGGTTCCCCATGATCTCCCCACCCATCATCCCCACATTCAGCATAGTTCACCCAATCTTTACCTCCCAGCAAAAAAAGGGAAAAAAAGGAAGAAAAAGAATGAATGAATGAATGAAAGAAAGGAAGGAAAGATAGAAAGGAAGAAAAGAAAAGAGAGAAACAAAAAGAAAAAAATAAAAGAAGACGAGGACTCAGTAGACATAGAATAAACACCTGGAGAAAACTAAAGGGTAGTATAGGTTTTGGTGCTCCAGTGCAAATGAAAACTCTTCTTAATCTGGCATTTGGGGTCCCCCCCCACCTAAAGGCAACTTCCAAACACAAGTCTAAAGAGAAGGCTGCTAGTCACAAGCCCTGACCAGTTACACAGACGTCTAGTCCAATCCCATATTTAGAGGAG
The DNA here is from genome assembly GCF_026419965.1 of Kogia breviceps. Taxonomy (NCBI): domain Eukaryota; kingdom Metazoa; phylum Chordata; class Mammalia; order Artiodactyla; family Physeteridae; genus Kogia; species Kogia breviceps. The sequence goes on along the minus strand of NC_081330.1, from coordinate 72,427,334 downwards.
AGAACTAGTGAGAAAATGGATCTACATACATAAAGTAGAAAAACCTATATCAACTGCCTATTCTTTCATTTATAAAAATGAAGAGACAATCAAAGACCATCAGACATATGAAGAAAAACAGCATTATGAAAAGAAAGGCCAAGAGAAGCAAGCAGAATTAACCTCAGAGGAAACAGATAATTCAGAGAAGAAGATTTTAAGGGCCTACTAAGACCAAAGGGGAAAAAAGACCCATACTTACACACTATATCTTTTTTTTTTTTTTTTTGGCGGTATGCGGGCCTCTCACTGTTGTGGCCTCTCCCGCTGCAGAGCACAGGCTCCGGACGCGCAGGCTCAGCGGCCATGGCTCAGGGGCCTAGCCACTCCGCGGCACGTGGGATCCCCCCGGACCGGGGCACAAACCCACGTTCCCTGCATCGGCAGGAGGACTCTCAACCACTGCGCCACCAGGGAAGCCCCAGACACTATATCATTTTATACCATCAGAAATAGAGAAAATTATAAATGCTTCCAGAAAGAAAAAGCAGGTTACCTGTAAAGAAACAAAAATCATGTTTCTCATTAGCAATACTGGATGTTAGAATAACTCTCTAAAATTCTGAGGGAAAATTATTCTGAACCTAGAATTTAAAACCTAGCCAAATCACCAATCAAGTATGAGTACAAAAAGATATTTTCAGAAATGTAAAGACTCAAAAGAATAACTCCTGCACAGCCTTTCTTAGTTTGTTACTCTAAGATGTACTTCAACAAAACCAGGGTAAATCCCAGAAAGAAAAAGACATGGGAAACAAGAAATAGGAGACTTAACTTATGAATCCAGTGACAAAAACCCTCTAGGATGACAACTGGGAATGAGGCCTGGAAAGCAATCAGTCCAATTTAGAATAAGAAACCAGAGTGCTACAGAAAGAATGTCTTCAAGAAGAATGTAATTGATTCCAAGTGATGGATAAATTAAAAAGCTAGAAAATATTAATGATTAGAAAAAGTGATCTCTTTCCTCAGAAAGAAAATATAAAAGGCAATTAGAAAATCCAGGAAAAACAAACAAAACTATACAGGAGAATAATAACAGAAATATGAAGCATTCCTGGTTATATGGTGGACTAGGTATCTGAACAAAACCTCCCACAGAAAACCACTTAAGAGACTGGATAAAACATAAAGCAGCTTATTAAAAGCATCAAAGAACTGGTAAGATAAAAAGGAATTAATAAGATAAAAGGGAACCCATATAGACATGTGATGCACTGAAGCTGCATTGCCCTGGGAGCATTTGCAAAACCTGGTGACCTTCAGCTAAAACATTTGTGGACTCCTAGGTCCCTCCAAGGTGGGGAGTCTAAAAAAGGCCTTCTTCCTGTACCCCTGGATTTTAGCTGGATCCTGAAAGGGCCACAACCTTAAATAAGGGCAAACTAGAAAGTAACCTCACCAAACCCCACTTCCCCAGCTCTGGGGGACTGAAAAGAAAAGACTGCCTTGGCTCTGAACATAATAGAGGGGAGAATCATGTCCTTGAGAAATTGAACAATAAGCTGGTCCTTGCTCAAGTTTATAGCTCAAATACACACTATCTGGTGGTCAAAAAAAAACCCGCTTCATTTAGTTTACATAGTCCCAGACCATTGCTCATAACTGCCTAGCAGAAGCAAACACAGAAACTTTCTGAAAGAATGTTCTTTTACCCTATTCCTCAAAAGACTCCCACAAATAATTTCCTGAGGAAAATGAGCAGCTCACTCTCAGAAATGAGTAAAACACACCTCTCTCACCAGAAAGCCTATTTTTTTAATATTGAAAATACCAATTTTGACAAGAATGTGGAGCGATAATTACTGATAATTACTAATGTCAGTGTAAATTGGTATAATCACTTTGGAAAACTATTTGGTAGTATCTAATAAAGCTAAACATGCATTTACTTTACAACTCAGCAATTCTACTTCTTAGGTAAACATTCAACAGAAATTAATGTATATATCCATCAGAAGACATGTATAAGAATATTCAGGGCTTCCCTGGTGGCGCAGTGGTTGAGAGTCTGCCTGCCGATGCAGGGGACACGGGTTCGTTCCCCGGTCCGGGAAGATCCCACGTGCCGCGGAGCGGCTGGGCCCGTGAGCCACGGCCGCTGAGCCTGCGCGTCTGGAGCCTGTGCTCCGCAACGGGAGAGGCCACAACAGTGAGGGGCCCGCGTACCGCAAAAAAAAAAAAAAAAAAAAAAAAAAAAAAAAAAAATTCATAGCAGCTTTATTCATAAAAGTCAAACATTATGAATCCACCAATGGGAGAATAAATGAATAAACAGTGGCATATCCATACAAAGGAATATACTTAGCATTAAAAAGGAATAAACTATTGATACAGGCAACAACATGAACGAATCTCAAAAACATTATACTGAGCAAAAGAATCCAGAAACAAAAAAAGTATACATACTATTGATTCCATTTATATGCCATTCTGGAAAAGGCAAATCTATAGTAACAGGAAGCAAATAAATGGTTGTCTGGTGCCATGAGTGAGAAGGATTGACTGGGAAGGAGCATAAGGGAACTTTCTGGGATGATAAAAATGTTCCCTCTTGACAGTGGTGGTAGTTACACAGGTGTATTTATTTGCCCAAACTCATCAAACTATATGTGTAAAATAGGTATACTGTATTATATTTTATTATATGTAAATAATATTTCAGAAAGTTGATTAAAAACTTGTAAAAATGAGAGATATAATAATTGCAATTAAAACGTAATGGAGGGACTTCTCTGGTGGCACAGTGGTTAAGAATCCACCTGCCAATGCAGGGGACACGGGTTCGAGCCCTGGTCTGGGAAGATCCCACATGCTGCAGAGCAAATAAGCCTGTGCGCCACAACTACCAAGCCTGCGCTCTAGAGTCCGCGAGCCACAACTACTGAGCCCGTGTATCACAACTACTGCAGCCCACATGCCTAGAGCCTGTGCTCCACAACAAAGAGCAGCCACCACAATGAGAAGCCTGCACACTGCAACAAAGAGTAGCCCCTGCTTGCTCCGCAACTAGAGAAAGCCCGTGCACAGCAACGAAGACCCAAAGCAGCCAAAAATAAATAATATTTTTAAAAAAGAAAAAAAACAAGGGACAGGGTGATTCTTGGAAGGTGGTAAGGTGGCATAGTTTTTCAATTGCCCCAAGTTCCTCTATAAAAAGAAAGAATAGGATAGCAAAACCTAAAACCTATGGACAATATCTGCAACAAAACTAGGTAACAAGATACCCCCATGAACCCCAAAATATGAGGAAAGGGGACAAATTACCAGCACCTATAAGACATATGTGGGTTTCAGCAAAAGGAAGCAGAGGGAAGCAATGGGGCATCTAACAGACCAGAGAATCCCTAAATAGCCAAAGTTACTCAGTGGAAAGCTCAGAGGGACAATTTAAGGACAGCAGCTAAAACTGGGAGAGATTTTGCATATGCTTGTAGCAGGGCAGTGGTAAGACCTAAAGAGGCTGGAACAATCTGGGCCTGGAGTAGTGTGAGCCCTATGAACTCTCAAAACTAACCAGCTAAAGCTCCATCCTAGGACAAAGCCCACACTAAGGAGAAACTTCTGGGAGTAGAATCCAAACTAGGCAGTACAGCAACAGAAGGTCCAGATGAAAATAGGAGAGGGGAGCAGCACCATATCATTTGTTTTAATATTACACAAAAGCAACAGAAGAGGGAGCTCAAAAGCCATGAAATTTAAAAATCTCCTCTAAATCCAACCTTCTTGTAAAATTTTAAAAAAACTTTTCATGTAAAAATGAGCAACAGAAAAGGATCAAGGTTATATTTATTATAATGGAAAAAATAAGGCTAATAACATTCCTTGACAACAAAAGCATGGCAGATAAATAACAAAATATGAAAACTATAACCTACTATTTTAAAACAAGTAAAAAGACATTAAGAAAATGATACGAGATGTGAAAGAACATAATGCAGAATTAGAAAAACTCAAAAGTTAGGTAATAGAAATAAGGAAAGAATTGGAAATAAAAGAAAAAAATCAGAAATGAATTCTAAACTAGAAGGAGCACAAGAGTGAATAAACTCAACACACAATGCCTTAAGAGAAAAAGAAAATGAAAAGAAGGAAAAAATTTAAAACTAAAAAGAAAATAGAGATAGAAAGAATTTGAGGAAAAGTGACAAATTCAGAAGATAGTTAAAGAAAATCCAACATACATAAAGAAAACCAAAGCAAGAGAAAAAGAATGAATAATAAAGACCTTAGGAAAGTTTTCTTGAAATAACTTTTGGCACACTTGAAACAACATTTAATAAGGGAATTTGTGTAACTGAGAAAATTAACCCAAAATGATCATATCATAATAAAATTACTGGACTTTAAGGAAAAAAATCTTATGTATCCAAGTAAAGAGAACAAGGGAAAGAAAATCAGCCAGTCATCAGATGTATTGATAGCAATGGTTTATGCCAGAAGAAAATTAATTTACATATTCAAGATATACAAGGAAAGAAAATGTGAGGTAAAGAGTTTATATCCAGCTAAACTGACTGGTGTGGGCTGAATTGTGTGCCCCCTGCAGTATTCTTATGTTGAAGCCCAGTATCTCAGAATGTGAACTATATTTGGAGGCAGGGCTTTTCAAGGTGATTAAGTTAAAATGGGGCCATCACAGTGGGCCATAATTCAATCCCACTGTCCTCATAAGAGGAAATTTGGACACAAAGAGCGATACCAGGAATGTATATGCACACAGAAAAGATTATGCAAGGACACATTGAGAAGCTGGCTATCTGCAAGCCAAGGAGAAAGGCCTGAGAAGGAATCAAACCTGCCAACACCTAGGTTTTGGACTTCTAGCCTTCAGAACAGTGAGAAAATAAATTTATGTTGTTTAATTCACCCAGTCTGTGATATTTTGTTATGGAAGCCCTAGCTAACTAATACACTGACTTTCTAGATTAGAGCCTACAAACTATTATCAACGTGTAATCACTCAGGAAAGATTGGTCTTGTGAACCCTATCTGAGGAATCTACTAGAGAATAAACTTCCAAAAACCAAAATAACTAGAAAGACATTGACATAAGGACTGGTAGTGAGCATTAAATAAATATAATAAACACACACACACACACACACACACACACACACACACACACACGCACTAAGATTCAATGAACGTTCCAAGTAAGAGCATAGAATATAATTGCTACAGAAGGGGGGAAAATGGAGAGATGATACGCAAAAGAAATGTTTATTTTTGTAATCATATTGGTGGTGGTAGTATTAATATTGTTATTCTGAGAGTTGTGTATGTCAGTGAGACAAAGCAAATGAGTAATTATGTGATATTCTATTATTCCCTATATCTTTGGGAACCGAGATTCTCAAGTTTGAAAGAAAGGAGATTCAAATATAACACAGGAGTTAACTAAAATCCCGTAGGCCTGACTTTGAATTAAAGTATCTGTGTGAACTCATGAGGCATTTTTTCTTAAAAGGCTTAGAAATAGTGACCAGCCCTGCACCTATGAGTACTGCTAGTATCTAGACTGTGGCCTTGAAATACCATTTCCCACTAAAAAGAAACCAGGGCTTTTTGGAGAAGTGGCTGATTCCAGGTTTGGGGCAGGAAATGTGCAAGGTGAGTCCGAGATATCAAATATATTCAAATCCATGAGTTCATAATGATTTAATTTTTGTTAAAAAATAAATAAAATCATACACATCAGCACTATGCAAAGGGCCCCTATAAATGTACAGCAAATAGTTAACAGAGCTTATCTCTTGGGACTAGGATTATAGAGAATTTTTCTTTCAAAGTCACAACTTTCTAGGTTGTTTGTTTAAAATTTAATGAGCACACATTACTTCTGTGATTAGCAAAAGCAGTGATTAAAGAAAAAACTTTTTAAGACTGTGATAATCACATAGTTCTCAGGAATCAGTTTATAAAATGAAGCATTCTCATTGACGTAACCAAAATTGAGCAATGACTAACACTTGGCTTTGGTAAATGGTATGAATAAAGTTTCCTAATCTCACTTTTAGAATGTTGTTGTATTACTGTTCAATATTCATAGTTTTGAATAGCTAGCAGACTATTGTTATCAATAAAAATTCATATACCATCACAAATGGATTTCTGATCAGGTGGTTCAGTAGTTTAAAAAAAAAGTAGAACCCTGCTTTAAGTTTTAGCCATTTCTTCCCTTCTGCTTTGGTGGGATGTCAGGATCAAAGGGAAAAGCTTCACAGAAACATTCTTTTTTTTTTTTTTTTTTTTTTTTTTTGCGGTACGCGGGCCTCTAACTGTTGTGGATTCTCCCGTGTGGAGCACAGGCTCAGCGGCCATGGCTCACGGGCCCAGCCACTCTGCGGCATGTGGGATCTTCCTGGACCAGGGCACGAACCCGTGTCCCCTGCATTGGCAGGCGGACTCCCAACCACTGTGCCACCAGGGAAGCCCCCATAGAAACATTCTTATCTTTCACCATTTAACCTATGTGCCATGGATGTCAAAAGTGGTCTCTAGACCAGCATGCATAAATTCTCAGGCCCCATCCAGGCCTACAGATTCAAAATCTCTGGGAAGTGAGGCCCAGTAAGCTGTGTTTTTTTAAAAAATTATTTAATTAATTTATTTCTTTTTGGCTGTGTTGGGTCTTCGTTGCACACAGGCTTTCTCTAGTTGCAGTGAGCAGGGGCTACTCTTTGTTGCAGTGTGCGGGCTTCTCATTGCAGTGGCTTCTCTTGTTGCCAAGCACGGGCTCTAGGCTCATGGGCTTCAGTAGCTGTGGCACACAGGTTCAGTAGTTGTGGCTCGAGGGCTCTAGAGCACGGGCTTGGTAGTTGTGGCTCACGGGTTTAGCTGCTCTGCGGCATGTGGGATCTTCCCAGACCAGGGCTCGAACCCGTGTCCCGTGCATTGGCAAGCAGATTCCTAACCACTGCTCCACCAGGGAAGCCCAAGCTGTGTTTTAAATAAGCCTTCTAGGCAAGGTTACCAGATAAAATACAAAATGGCCCAGTTAATTTTGAATTTCAGATAAACAACAAATATTTTTTTCCTATAAATATTTGCAATATTTGGTACATAATTATATTCAAATTAAAATTTAATGGGCATCTTGTTTTTGTTTGTTTGGTTGGTTTTTATTATTTTTTCAAAATCTGGCAACTTGACCTCCAATTAATTCTGACCCATGCCAAAGTTTGAAAACCACAGGGGTAAAGGTAAGAGCACCGGTCTTGGATTCAGATAGATCTGATTCCACCATTTTGTTAATAATGGATGGAATCTCACAAATATGACTGGTATCTCCATGTGACAAAGGAGACCATGGGGGAGAGAGCCAACAAGCCTCAGGGACTGGAGTAAAGTTTGTTAGCAGAAAGGGCCTGGATTTTACCAGAAAGTTCAAAAACACCCTGAGTGACTGCTACTCTAGTGCCCATGGGGTGCGGATCTCATACAAAGCATAACTTTTGCCTAAATGGGAGAAAGGGCTGGGGCGGGGTTGGGGGACCCAAGGAAGGGAAAAACAGAAATATACAAGAGAGGAAGGAGAATAAAGGGCACAGAAAAGGTCTATGACTTAGAACTGGCCAATGTCAACTTGTATTCATTTCAGCTTCTCTACCACTGACTTTGTAGGGAGAAAAGACTGGGGAAGAGTCCCTCTCTTTGAGTATAAAGAGGCTCCTGGGCAGCACCAGCCCTGTTCTGTGAGCCTCTAAAGCAGTGATTCTCATCCAGTGGTGATTTTAAGTGTCCACAATGTTTGGAGACATTTTTGACTGTCACCATGTGGTGAGGTGGGAGGGTGTGCTACTGACATCTAGTGGGTAGAGGCCAGAGATACTAGTGAACATCTTATATGCATAGGACAGCCCCCCACAACAAAGAATTACCCAGCTGCAAGTATCAAATTTCAAGGCTGAGAAACCCTGCTCTAAAACACGTCAGTGCCCAGAAAGAGCTACCTTCTTTGCCACAGCCTCACCCCTTACCCCAAACCACAGACCTGCGTTTGCACTGCACCACATTTTATACATGCACATTCCCGTAATGAGCAGGCTACTAAATTCTCTAAGCCTTTGTATCCAAACGTATACAATGTGGGTAAAATTATTTACCTCATAGGGTTATTGCAGGGATTAAATAAGGCAATTTAGCTCTTTAGGTTCAAACATTTATTGAGCACTGACACTATGTGCCGGGTGTTGAGGGTACAGACACAGCCCTTGCTGTTAAGGATTTAAGTCTAGTGAGTTCTAAGGCCCAGAGTAGATTTTCAAACATAGGCTAATTTCCTTCACACTCAGCCCCTACCCATGTCCTTCTCTTTCATTATTAGACAGGAGCCGAATCCTCTCTCTTCCTTGCCAGAGAACTAGAAGAAAGAGCAGAATTAATACCTATTATGAAGAGGAGTTACATCACAAGTTTGTGCTATTTTGCTGATGCTTCTCACCATGAATTCTAAACACAGCATTGAAGTGAAAGTATTGTTCTTAATATCTAAAGAGGCTAGCATCTGCTCTGTTCTCAAAATTGACTATTACCCTTGAACGTGGTCAGGAAATAAAAAGCAAGCTCACCCTCTTTCTGACCCTGACCTGCGTGGCTCCTACATCCTGCTCTGGGAGGGCTTCAATGAGCCAGGTAAGGTTATTGGAATATTAGAAAATTTAGGTGCTCTCCCAGCATTCCCACTTGTTCATGAAATGGAATGACAGAAAGGGATGAAAGGGAGGACTCAAGAATCATATCCAGGTTTGCGGGTTGAGAAACTAAGTGATAGTGGTGCCATTTACTGAGATTGGAAAGTTTTGGGAAGTAAATTTGGAGGGGAAATCAGGAGTTCCACTTTGGACATTTTAGAAAATCTCTCTTCCTCTTGCCTCTAACCTCTCCTTCTCTCAGCCTGTACAAATGATCAAGTCTCTTTTCTTAAAACAAATGAAGCCCTCCCCAAACCTTATTTATTTTTATTTTTTGGTACGTGGGCCTCTCACTGCTGTGGCCTCTCCCGTTGCGGAGCACAGGCTCTGGACGCGCAGGCTCAGCGGCCATGGCCCACGGGCCCAGCCGCTCTGCGGCACGCGGGATCCTCCCAGACCGGGGCACAAACCCGCGTCCCCTGCATCGGCAGGCGGACTCTCAACCACTGCGCCACCAGGGAAGTCCCTCCCCAAACCTTATAATCCCTCTAACTGCTACCCTCTCTCTTTCCCTTTAGGTCTGAACTTCTTTAAAGGATCATCTGTTTCTCACTGTATCTACTTCCTTACCTCTGAGTCTCTTCTCAACCCCTGCAATCTGGTTTCTGACCTCACCATATTATTGGAACTACATTCACTAAGATGACAAATAATGCCCTAATTGCAAATCTAATGGATACTTTTCAGTCCTAATCTCACTGGGCCTGTCTGTAGCCTTGGACATGGCTGATCACATCCTTTTCTTTGACGATCTCTCCTCCCTTGGCTTCCCTGGCATCACTCTCTCCTGCTTCTCTCTCTCCTCTGTGACTTTTCCTTCTCGCATTCTTCCTGACTCTATCTGCTGCTTAAATGTATTTGCAGGGGTTCTGTTCAGCTCTTTCCTCACTTTACACTGTTTTCAAGGATGATGCTATCATTTAGATCCCATTTAGATGATTTTGGCTCTCATCTATAAACTGTCAACTCTCAATTTGCTATCTCCCAATTCTAATTCTCTTTGGAACTACAGACTCATATTCTGAGTTGCCTACTAGACAGGTCATCTAGATGCTCCTAGATGACAAACTCAACACATTCAGAATTCAATTCTAAACAAGGCAATTTACAGAAGAAATTCAAGTTGCCAAAAACAAATGAGAAGATGCCCAATCTCACCTAGTAATCAGGAAAATGCAAATTAAAGCAGTAAATGCAATGTTTCTCACCAAGGCTGGCAAAAATTCTCGAGAATGATAAAATCCAAAGTTGGCAAAGATTAGGGATAACAGGGACTCTCATATACCTCTGGTAGAAGTAAGACTTACTGTAACCTTTCAGGAAAGTAATCTGGCAATATCTATTAAAATATGAAATACATGTATATATATATCCCATATATGCCAAAAAATTGCCACATAGGTCCATTAATCTCTAAAATATACATGTAGCTTATGTAGCTCAATATCAAAAAAATAAACAACCCAATCCAAAAATGGGCAGAAGACCTAAATAGACATTTCTCCAAAGAAGATATACAGATTGACAAAAAAACACATGAAAGGATGCTCAACATCACTAATCATTAGAGAAATGCAAATCAAAACTACAATGAGGTATCACCTCACACCAGTCAGAATGGCTATCATCAAAAAATCTACAAACAGTAAATGTTGGAGAGGGTTTGGAGAAAAGGAATGCCTCTTGCACTGTTGGTGGGAATGTAAATTGATACAGCCACTATGGAGAACAGTATGGGGGTTCCTTAAAAAACTAAAAATAGAACTACCATATGACACAGCAACCCCACTACTGGGCATATACCCTGAGAAAACCATAATTCAAAAAGAGTCATGTACCAAAATGTTCATTGCAGCTCTATTTACTATAGCCAGGATATAGAAGCACCCTAAGTGTCCATCAACAGATGAATGGATAAAGAAGATGTGGCACATATATACAATGGAATATTACTCAGCCATAAAAAGAAACGAAATTGAGTTATTTGTCATGAGGTGGATGGACCTAGAGTCTGTCATACAGAGTGAAGTAAGTCAGAAAGAGAAAAACAAATACCGTATGCTAACATATATATATGGAATGAAAAATGGTTCTGAAGAACCTAGGGGCAGGACAAAAATAAAGACACAGACGTAGAGAATGGACTTGAGGGGGAGGGGGAAGGGTAAGCTGGGACGAAGTGAGAAAGTGGCACGGACTTAAAAATACTACCAAACGTAAAATAGATAGCTAGTGGGAAGCAGCTGCATAGCACAGGGAGATCAGCTCCGTGCTCTGTGACCACCTAGAGGGGTGGGATAGGGAGGGTAGGAGGGAGACAAAAGAGGGAGGGGATATGGGGATATATGTATGCGTATAGCTGACTCACTTTGTTATACAGCAGCAACTAACACAACAATGTAAAGCAATTATACTCCAATAAAGATGTTAAAAAAAAAGAAAAGAAAAGGGACGCTCCTCCTCTTGACAATGGTAAGAATCCAATATGGAGTAAATCGGTGGAGTGGAGAGATGTAGCTCAGTGGGGTACCCTGCATCACCTCGCAGGTGCAGCTCCCCCAAAACTGTGATTGGTCTGGCCTGGGTGGGGGAGGGGGACAACCCAGGACTGAGCCCCCTCCGGCAGCTGGCCCTCTCCTCTTCTCTCAGCACTCCTGGGCTCTCAGTGGCACACTTGTTTTTCCACCCAAATCACTCCCTTCTCTCCTCTACCTGCTCCCAAGTCCCCAGAGCCCCTGCCGGCCTCCACCCCCTGGCCCCAGGGAGCTCAGTCCCCGCCCCCGCCACCTTGCCTATGCACCCCTGCCCAGGCACTTCAGTGGCCTTGCTCTAGCCACCCCACCCCCCAACCAAATCAGGCGATCTCCAAGATGTGAATAAGGGGGAGGGGGAGGGGGAGCGGACAGGAAAATGAAGTCTGCCCACCGCCACAGGACAGGTATGTAGGTGAACAGGAAAATGACCAAAGATACACACGTGGGTGAGGACAGCTATATTGTGCACATCAAGGCTGTGGTTATGACCTCAGATGACTCCAGTGTGGGGGGGGTGTTCCCACAGGAAGGAAGGTGGGATTGGTAAGGTCACGCACCTAGATGACAAATCGGCTTTCTCATCCATGGTGAACGACAGAAAGACAAACTGGTGGTATTGGAATGCTATTTAAGAAAGGAATTGGTCTACACCAAAGCCAACCCAACCTTTCATCAGTGGAAGGTCAACAATAGTAAGTTTTGACTTACTGTCCAAATCCTTGAGTGAGGAAAGCAATCGAAGACCTTATAGAAAGCTCAACATCATCTTCCACCATCTGTAGTGAAGATGAGCTTTGCGATGATGTTTTTACAACAGCTACAGACAGTTCTTCTATCAATAATTCGTCTCAGAAGAAGGAACAACTTATTTGGACAATCTCCTCCCTCACATCCTGTGAGCACCAGAGGATTTATACCCTGGGTCACCTCCACGACCCATACCCCACTGACCATTATCACCTGGAACAGCTGATGGCAAGGCCCTACTGCCAGGTGAGCTTCCTGGACGACTAAGGAGATCGTGCACATTAACCCAGGGAGAAGGTCTGGATGACACACACTACGAGGATTACCGGCGCCAGTGAGGGACAAATACCGAACCCCTTGGAAGACGCGGGCTCGTACCTGCTCTTCGCCAAGGACAAGGTCCTTAAGCACAACTACAATTACCCCCATGAGGACTCCTCAGATTTTGGCATCAGCGCGGGGCCAGCGTGATCAAGACACAGCCATTCTGGGGCAAGTCCTGGTGGTGGAAGGAGGACCAGGAGCGCTCTGAGTGGGCGGTGCGCGTACTGTCAGGACGCTTTCAACCATGAGGAAAACTGGAGGGGCCACTGTCAGGACGCGCCTGACTCCGTGAGAACTTTGCTTCAAGCGGTGAGCTGTATGTGGTGAGGACAGCATGCTCTATCGCTGTACGTGGGACCCGAGGGAGACTATACAGACCTGTGCCTGTGCGATACTAGCTACGAGTTTTGCCTCCCGTGGATGGCTCTTACTGACTTGTGTTTCTTGGCCCCCTGTTCTTGCTTTTACCTACCTCTTCGGGCCTGCTACCGCTGCGGAGTGATGTGTAGGTGCTGTGGAGGGAAGCACAAAGTGGAGAGAGAGGGAGGTGGGGGAGGGGGGAGAGGGAGGGAGAGAGAATATGACCTCATTTTTATAAAAAATAATCATCGTATTTGTGTGCATAAATACACACACATGAAGAAGGTGTGAAAAGCTGCACAAATTGGTACCCTCATTGTTACAAGGGGAGGGGAGGGGGATATGAAACGGGAGATTTTTAACTTTATCTTCTTGCATTTTTTATTTCACTTGCTATAGTGAGAACATACTGTATTTGTAACTTAAAAGAAAATTTCAATTAAATAAATGTTTGAGGGAAATTTTTTCCCTCAAACCTAACTTTGTTCTTGTTCTCTGCTTGGGTGAACTGGTACCATCATTCACTTCCAAGACAAGAGACCTGCAAGTAATTCTAGATCTTTCCTTTTCTGTAATCTTCCACACTTCCACTTAATTAGTCACCAAATCCAGATTTTAGTTCATAAATATCCTTACCTTCCTCTAATTAACAAATCCTGTCTATTCTAGTTCCTAAATCTCTTTTAAAGTCCTTCCCCTCTTTACCATCCCTGCCAATAAGGCTTTTTTTAGTTCAGAACTTCATCATCTCTCGGTATTTCAATAGCCTTTAAAATAATCCCCTGTTTGACTCCTCCATCCACTCTCTCTCATATAACGCTCTCAGAATTATCTTTCTAAACAGTTATAGTGTACCACTGTTGGGAGACAAATGAATACATTTTTATTTTAATAGGCATACTTTTTATTTTAATTCTCATAAGAAAATATATTAAACTCATGATTTCAAAGATATTATTGCCTAGATTTAAGAAATTAAAATGGTGAAGGTAGAATATGAGTAAATGAAGTTGGAAAACATTGGTCTATAAGGATAAAGTCCACACTCCATGAATCTTTATGATCTAGTCCCATCCTACCTTTCCAACTTTGTCATCATAAATGTACCATTTCAATTAGGGAAAACTTTCTGATGGCCCCCAAACATGCCATGTTCTTTCATCCCTCTCTGCCCTTCCTCATGCTGTTCTCACTCATTCTCCTTAGTAAACTCTTCCTTTTCCTTCAATATTCAGCTCAAATATTTCTTCTGTGAGGATCTTTGTTTTGGGGATATGAATGTTTATAGCAGCTTTATTCATAATTACTAGAAGCAACCAAGATGTTCCCCAGTAAGTGACTAAATAAACAAACTGTGGTACATCCAAATAATGGGATACTATTGAGGGATAAAAGGGAATGGACTATCAACCCATGCAAAAACATGGATGAATCATAAATATATATTTCTAGGTGAAAGAAGCCAGTCTGAAAAGACTACATACTGTATAATTCCATTTATATGATGTTCTAGAAGAGGCAAAACTATAGTGACAGTAAAAACATCACTGGTTTACAGGAATTTGGAGAAGAGGAGGAGGGTTTAGTAGGTGAAGCACAGGGGAATATTTCTGGACAGTGAAACTATTCTCTATGATACTGTAATGGTGGATGCTTTACACGTTTTTCAAAAGCCATAGAACTTCATAGCACAAAGAGTAAAACTTAATATATGTAACTAAAACAAAAAATCATTTAGGAGATCAAGAAATACAAGGTCAGAATGCAGAATATGAAAAAAGAATGTGTGTTACAAATGTATGAAAGAACCTTCCTGAAGTGGGTGGGGGCAAAGGTGCAAACCTAAGTAACTTTGTAAATGAGTTGTGTCTAAGAATATAGGCAAAGGGGACTGTACATAAGCACTCTATTCTGGTTGATAAAGTTGTTTCCCCTGAGGGTACAGGCTAGCAATTCTGAAACCACTATACATGTATACTGGAATTGAACAATTAAGTACCTGATGGTGGATTATAGGAGCCAGTTTTCTTGCTGTTGGAGTGGGAGGGTACAGATAAGCAAAGGGAAGAAGCTAAAATGATCCATAGGGTAATAGATATGAATTGGAGACATTAGTATGAACTCATGTTTAGCTTAATACAGATACATGTATAAATATTTATATATATGTTGTTAAATTAATTAAATAAGGAGGCCATTAGACTGATGTGGCTCTAATGCCATGCTGGCCTATGTAAGCAGGCCAGAATCTAAGCCTATAAACGCCTCAAGGTTTCAAAATCAAAGCAATAAGGACAACCAATCACACACAGCCAACTAGACTTTAAGTAATAGCCAATCAATAATTTCCTTACTTTGCTTCTGCCTTTTCTCCACAAAAGTCTCTCCCCCCACCTCCTATAGTTAGAGCGACCCCAACAACCTCCAGTTTGGCACTGCCCAATTCAAATTGGTTTTTACTCAAACTCCCCCAAATTTTAATATGCCTCAGCTTACCTTCCAACAGCTCTGGTGTCAGTAGAGGGAAATGAAGGAGACCCTGATGGTCCTCAGGAGCAATAAGCAAACAGGTGAAGGCACCCGCTGAGCTCCTTGAGCCGCCCCCCTCCCGCTGCCTCTGGAGGTGGTGGGCAAGCCACTACCCCTTCCCAGCTCTGCAACCTTTGCATTCTGAGCTTGCAGACTCCACCTGAGTTTCTTTTTTCTGGATTGGCTCCGGAAACCAGCAGGAGTCAACTGGGTCGACCCAAAATCAGACTGGCTGAGGATTTTTTTTTACTGACAGCACTCCCCATAGCACCTCTATTCTAGTACTTGCACTTTATAATATGGCAATTATTTGTTCATATTTGTGTGTTCCCCACCAAATTATGAACTCTTCCTGGACAGGGACTAAATCTTACCCAAATCCTTATCTCAAAGTCTCACCAAATACCTGACCTAAGTAAGTTGAATGAAAAAATTGAAGTCTGGAACCTGGAGCCAAGGAGAACATTCCCTAATTCCAAATCTGCTTTGCATGTTACTATAGCTTCCTGTCTTCTTTTAAATATCACCCTGGTCACCTAGAAAAGAACACAAAGGCCAGAGTCATAAAGCTTTCAGGGATAGGAACAGAAGAGATTAGAAGGGTTTAAGGTGGGGCCAAGCGGCACTAAGTTGACTATAATGTCAAGCCGATTCAGTTTCTGTGGACCAAGCCTTCCTTCCTACCTTCCCTGTCTATCTGGTTTCTGACTATCTGGGGTGAGTTAAACCCACCAAGAATTTTGGCCTCAGCCTACCTCTGGGTAGCAAAAAGTGCCCTGGACAGGAGGTAACAGAATGGACATTGCTCTGCTGAGGTTTCATTTCCATGTTGACTCTGGAGCTCTCTGGACTGGTATTTCACTTCTAGATAAATCACAGTAGTTGTAAAAGTTGTTAGTGGTGGTGGGGGACAGAGAGACAGGCAAGAGAGGAGAGAGAGAACTAAGATTGACTATCATCATACAAACCTCACACAGAAAACATTTAAGCACTTTCACTTAAGGTCATCCCTAACAATAGCCCCACTTCCTGTAGGAATACTGACTGGGCAGGCAGAGAGAACTGGGGAAAGGCCGCAGGTCCCCGAAGTGAGAGTCTTGGAACAATCCCTCTGTATGCCTGTTCTTCCCTTCATACTACATATAACCCTTATGGTTTATCATCTCTGTGTGGTCTTTGGTTACAGCACCTTGACAAAGGAATTAAGTGCATAATTGGGTTGATGTTTCCAGCTTTCTAGGGGCTCCTTGTCTTGGGAAACCCCACAGATACAGTCCCCACAATCCAAGAATAGGCAATATGGCATTGACCTGCCATAAAACTGTCAATATAAAAGGGTTTTTACAGAAAATTAGTTTTTGCTTTTTTAGTTATTGTTTGGGGAGTAGGAAATGGTGCCAATAAAGAAGCAGTAGATAAAAAGGGAACCTAAGTCACTTTACTAAGCTTTTGTTCCTTTAGCCACTTGATTCTGAAAGCCAGACAAGATTAAGCAAATGCGTGGACAGGGGTTGGGGTGGTGGGGAATGGCTCACTATAGAAAATGTGAAGGTACATGGCAGACATAGAAACTACAAACCTGAGAGCTCACTAAGCATTAATATCCAATATTTTAGAAGATGCTTATCATTTTATTTTATTTAAATTTTTTAAAATTTTATTAGTTTTTAAACAAATTTATTTATTTATTTTTGGATGCGTTGGGTCTTCATTGCTGTGTGAGGGCTTTCTCTAGTTGTGGCGAGTGGGGGCTACTCTTCGTTGTGGTGTGTGGGCTTCTCATTGCGGTGGCTTCTCTTGTGGAGCATGGGCTCTAGGCACAGGGGCTTCAGTAGTTGAGGCATGTGGGCTCAGTTGTGGCTCACGGGCTTTAGGCACGTGAGCTTCAGTAGTTGTGGCACATGGGCTTAGTTGCCCCGTGGCATGTGGGATCTTCCCAGACCAGGGATCGAACCCATGTCCCCTGCATTGGCAGGTGGATTCTTAACCACTGTGCCACCAGGGAAGTCCAGTATTCATTATTTCTAAAGTTGGAGTCACCAACATTGCAGATGATTAGATTCCACCTTGGGTTCTACCAGAGCCTAGCTGATCTGGAGGAATAGAAATACCCAATCCAGCCCCCTCTAGCTTTCCTGTTTTACCTAGGAAGGGGTGGGGGTGTGGAATGAAAAAGCACTTATAAAGATTACAGCCAAGGAAATAGGAATATAGAATTCTTCCCATCTTCTGATATCATACCACCACATTGGTAAGACTCCTGTATAAAACAGGGAATTACAATGGAAAGAACTGCACATCTCAGACCTTATTTAAGAAGGACTCTCTAGGGAAACTCAAAGATGACAGGGGAGACAAAAAACCAGACACTGTAGGAAATTTTACCTCTGACACAGCTACAGTAAACAGTAAACTCAGCCTAAGTCCTAGCCAAATAAACATACAATCTCACACTACATGCCAATTTACCTGAGTTCCTTTTACCTAGTACATCATATGTCTACCTTTCAGCAACACATTACAAGGCATACTAAAAGGCATAAAACACAGTATAAAGAGACAGAGCAAGCATCAGAACCAGAATCAGATATGGCAGAGATTTTGGAATTACCAGAACAGGAATTTAAAATAACTATATGCTAAGGGCTCTATTGGAAAAACTGGACAACATACAAGAACAGATGTGTAATGTAAGCAGAGAGATGGAAACTCTAAGAAAGAACCAAAAAATGATAGAAATAAAAACCACTATAATAGAAATGAAGAATGTCTTCTATGGGCTCATCAGTAGATGAGACATAAATGAGGAAAGAATCAGTGAGTTTGTGGTATATACAGAATGGATAAACAACGAGGTCCTACTGTATAGCACAGGGAATTATATTCAATATCCTGTGATAAACCATAATGGAAAAGAATATTAAAAAGAATGTATATATATGTATAACTGAGTTACTTTGCTGTACAGAAGTAATTAACACAACATTGCAAATCAACTATATTTCAATAAAAAATAAATTAAAAAAAGACTCAGTGAGTTTGAAGATATGTAAATAGAAACTTCTAAAAATGGAATGCAAAAAGAAAAAAGAATGAAAAGATGGAATATGCAATAATTGTGAGACAATTATGAAAGGTGTAATATATGCATAAAGGGAATACCAGAATGAGAAGAAAGAAGGAAAGGAACAGAGGAAATGTTTGAATAATGGCTGAGAATTTTCCAAAATTAGTGACAGATAACAAACCACAGATCCAGGAAGCTCAGAGAACACCAAGCAGGATAAATACCCCCCCCAAAAAAATCTACACATAGGCAAATCATATTCAAATTACAGAAAATCAAAGACAAGATCTTTAAAGAAGTCAGGGTTTAAAAACACCTTACCTAGAGGTACAAGGCTAGAATTACATCAGACTTCTCTTCAAAAACCATGCAAGCAAGAAGAGAATGCAGTGAAATATTTAAAGTGTTGAAAGAAAAAAACCCAACCTAGAATTTTGTATCCAGCAAATTTATCCTTCAAAAGATAACAACAAAACCAAACTAATTTAAAGATAGGCAAAAGACTTGAATAGACATTTCTCCAAAGAAGATATACAAATGGCCAAAAAACACATGAAAAGATGCTCAGCATCACTAATCATTAGGGAAATGCACATCAAAACCACAGTGAGATACCACTTCATACCCATTAGGATATTAAGATGGCTATTATTTTAAAAAATCAAAAGATAATAATAAATGTTAGTGAGGATGTGGAGAAATTGGAACCCTTGTGAATTGTTGGTGGGAATGTAAAATGGTGCAGTATAGAGGTTTCACAAAAAATTAAACATAGAATTACCATATGAGTCACTCATTCAACATCTAGGTATATACCCAAAAAGAACTGAAAACAGGAACTCGAACAGATATTTGTATACCTGTGTTCATAGCAGCACTACTCACAATAGCCAAAAGGTTAAAACAACACAAATGACCATCAATATATGAATGGATAAACAAAATGTGGTATATATATACAAAGGAATATTCAACTTAATATTCAGACTTAAAAAGGAAGGAGATTCTGAACATGCTACAACATGGGTGAACCCTAAAGACAAAATGCTAAGTGAAATAAGCCAGACACAAAGAGACAAACATTGTATGATTCCACTTACATGAGGTACCTAGAGTTGTTAAATTCATGGAGACAGAAAGTAGAATAGTGGCTTTCAGGGGCTGAGGGAGGAATGGAGAGTTATTGTTTAATGGGTACAGAGTTTCAGCTTGGGATGATAAAAAGGTTCTGGAAATGAATAGAGGTGATGGTTATACAAAAATATGAATGTAAGTAATGCCACTGAACTGTACACTGAAAAATGATTAAAAGGGTAAATTTTAGGCTATGTACATTTTGCCATAATAAAAAAGGGAAAAATGAGACAGATCTGTAATACAGACAAGGAAGTATTTCTACATAGATTCTGTTGTAGAAAAACTAAAAGACATGAAGAAATACTGTTGTAATCTTAAAAGCCTATAAAAATTGCTTGTAGAAATGTTTTCTTTAGTTACCTCCCAGTTCTAAAGCTGTATCTTGATTAATTTGATTGTTTCCTATGTTTCCATTAATAACACACTTGTAAACTACTTCTACAGATGGCTAATCTCATCTCTTAGATGACAATTCTTATTAAAATTTCAGTAAGTAATTCTTTTTCCAAGTTTTTAGCTTCCAACCTACTCATTATAGCACTAATTATTTTACCTGGCAATATCTATACACTAATCAATTCCCAGTGAGAATTATAAGACAGTCATGTCCAGTAGCAAGAAGGAGCAAAAAACCTAGAATCCCTAAAACAGATGATTAGTGATATGCTTTCAAATCTAGAATGTATGAAAAATGAAAATGTGACTCCTTGGTGATTCTCAGAAGAAATAACATTAACATAATACACTGTGTGGCTTATCAAATAAGTACTGTAGAAATCTAACTGGGACCATTTGGAATCTGACAGATGAAAGTCTTGTGGAAGTGGTTAGATGGAGTTTGGCTCTATGCACAGCTATTACACACAGAAAAAAAGGACCTGAAGAACATATACCAAAATGCTAGTATTGATTATCTCTGGGGAGTAGGGTACCCAAGTTCTCTTATCTTTTCTGTTTGTTTATCTGTATTTCCTGAAGTTCCTAAAATAAACATGTTAACTACTATAATAAAAAAACTCCAAACAATAAAATTTATTAAGGACATCACCAAAATGGTGACATAGGAGACCCTGGCCTCCATCCCCCAACAAAGATCAACAATTAGACAGCTATCCATGAAAAAAAACAGCTGTGGGGGAGCACTGTAGTCCAAATAAGAAACTTTGGCAACACAGTAGAAAAACAAAACCTGAAAATAACTGCCCAAGAAGAGAAAAAAGATAGCTTCATTTTGCCTGCATCATCACATCCCCCAAGTAAGCACTGCTCAGTACCAAGAGGGAGTTTCTCAGGTAGACGTTTCCCCTCACCAGAAAAGGAAGAGTGGGATAAGCGACCAGTTTCCAGCCTTTTGGGCACCACATGAAGGTCCCACTTCAGTTTCATTCCACCCAGACCATCAAAACTGAGACATATAGGGATGGCTAGGAATAAGGAAAAAAACAGGGGCTACCAATACAGTCATGCAGTGGCAGCAACTGCAGTTCACAGTGACCTGCCCTGCAGACAAACAGCAGATTCTGCCGCTGAAGAAACTAAAGGCCAACCCAGCCGCTGTAGACCCTCTAAAGATTTCACCATCTTTGTTCCATAGGTATTCACATTTGCTGATGCTAGCCACTGGAGTCCCTCTCCACACACACCCCACCAGAGCCTGGAAACCATAAAACTCCTCGAAGAGAACATAGGCAGAACACTCTCTGACATAAATCACAGGAATATTTTTTTGGATCTGTGTCCTAAGGCAAAAGAAATAAAGCAAAAATAAAAAACCAGAACTTTATTAAACTTAAAAGCTTTTGCACAGCAAAGGAAACCATTGACAAAATGAAAAGACAAACTATGGAATGGAAGAAGATATTTGCAAATGATATGACCAACAAGGGGTTAACATAAAAAAATATATAAACAGCTCATACAATTCAATATAAAAATGAATTAAAAAAATGGGCAGAAGACCTGAACAGATAGTTTTCCAAAGAAGATATACAGATGGCAAACAGGTACATGAAAAGATGCACATCACTAATTATTAGAGAAATGCAAATCAAAACTACAGTGAGATATCATCTCATACCCATCAGAATGGCTATCATCAAAAAGTCTACAAACAGGGGCTTCCCTGGTGGCGCAGTGGTTGAGAGTCCGCCTGCCGATGCAGGGGACGCGGGTTCGTGCCCCGGTCCGGGAGGATCCCACATGCCGCTGAGCGGCTGGGCCCGTGAGCCATGGCCACTGAGCCTGCGCGTCCGGAGCCTGTGCTCTGCCACGGGAGAGGCCACAGCAGTGAGAGGCCCACGTATCGCAAAAAAAAGTCTACAAACAATAAATGCTGGAGAGGGTGTGGAGAAAAGGGAACCCTCATATACTGTTGGTGGGAATGTAAATTGGTACAGCCTCTATAGAAAACAGTATGGAGGTTCCTCAAAAAACTAACAGAATATCAGAGATACCTGCACCCCAACGTTCATTGCAGCATTATTCATGACAGCCAAGATATGGAAACAACCTAAGTGTCTATTGACAGATGAATGGATAAAAAAGTTGTGGGATACACACACAGACACACACACACGTACATACATCCGATGGAATATTCAGCCTCAAGAAAGAAAGAAATTCTGCCATTTGCAACAACATGGATTAACTTTGAGGGCATTATGCTAAGTGAAATAAGTCAGACAGGGAAAGACAAATAACTGTATGCTATCACTTATATGTGGAATCTAAAAAAGCTGAACTCATAGAAACAGCAGAGTGGTGGTTTCCAAAGGCTGGGGAGTGGAGAAGGAGAGATGTTCAAAGGGTACATAATTCCAGTTATAAGATCAATAAATTATGGGTATCTAATGTACAGCATTGTGATTATAATTAATAATATTATATTATATACTTTAAAGTTGCTAAGAGTAGATCTTAAATATTCTCACCAGAAGAAGGAAATGGTAATTATGTGGCTGGTGGTAATCATTTTGCAATATGTAAGTGTATAAAATCAACACATTGTACACCTTAAACTTATAGAATGTTATATGTCAATTATATCTCAATAAAACTGGAGAAAACAATTAAAAGAGAGACGGTTCATTTTTTTTGCATTTCTTTTATTTATTTTTAAAATTTTATTTATTTATTTTTGGCTGCGTTGGGTCTTAGTTGTTGCGCCTGGGCTTTCTTTTTAGTTGCAGCGAGCTGGGGCTACTCTTCGTTGTGGTGCGCAGGCCTCACATTAAGGTGGCTTCTCTTGTTGCGGAGTATGGGCTCTAGGTGCGCGGGCTTCAGTAGTTGTGGCACACGGGCTTAGTTGCTCCGTGGCACGTGGGATCTTCCCGGACCAGGGCTCAAACCCTTTTCCCCTGCATTGGCAGGTGTATTCTTAACCACTGCGCCACCAGGGAAGCCCAGAGACAGTTCATTTAATAGTAATTGAACTGAGTTGCATTTTCTAGTAGCTTTTTCAACTAAGGGAGTGAACAAAATCTTCTAGGACAAAGTAACATGGTAGATCAGACCCAGAGAGAGACTGATTGTACTCTATGATAAGTATTCTCTAGAATATAAAAGGAAGTTATGAACAGGAGTCCAAGCTTTTGTTCTCTTGTGTCTCTCTCCCTCTTGCCTCTTCTCTGGTTTTGTTCCACACTCTGAGCATCCTAAGCCAACTTATATGTGGTGGTCACCAGAAGATTCTGTAAGGAAGACTGTCTCTCTAGACTGTCTCTATCAGTTTTCTCCTTTCACCTCTATTTTTAACATTTTCTTTTTTTATGGAACATTTTCTTGTCTACCCACAGACATACTTAACTTTCTCCACTCAAAACAAACTAAAAACACTTATATCCACCCTATTTTATTACAAACTCCTATCCTTTCTCCCTCCTTCCATTCATAGCCAGATTTCTGGAAGGATTAGTCTATATCCACTGTCAGTACTTTCTCCTTTTCCATTCATTCAATTCACTACAGTCTGGCTTCTGCCAAGATTCCATAAAACTATAAAGGAAAGCTTCCTGGTTGCTGAATTCACTGGCTTGTAGTCACATTGCCTAAAGCTAATTATTGTTTTTATTCTCAAAAGTTCTTCTTCTTGGGCTTCCCTGGTGGCGCAGTGGTTGAGAGTCCGCCTGCCAATGCAGGGGATGCGGGTTCGTGCCCCGGTCCGGGAAGATCCCACATGCGGCGGAGTGGCTGGGCCCGTGAGCGATGGCCGCTGGGCCTGCGTGTCCGGAGCCTGTGCTCCGCAACGGGAGAGGCCACAACAGTGAGAGGCCCGTGTACCACACACACACAAAAAAAGTTCTTCTTCTTGGCTTCTGGGACACTACTGTCTCCTCACTCTTCTTTCTTGCCTTTGTCAGACGCTCCTCTTCTGTCCAATCCTTACTCATTGGGGTTAAGAAGTTCATCTGCGGGCTTCCCTGGTGGCGTAGTGGTTGAGAGTCCACCTGCCGATGCAGGGGACGCGGGTTCGTGCCCCGGTCCGGGAGGAACCCATATGCTGTGGAGCGGCTGGGCCCGTGAGCCATGGCCGCTGAGCCTGCGTGTCCGGAGCCTGTGCTCCGCGACGGGAGAGGCCACGGCAGGGAGAGGCCCGCTTAAAAAAAAAAAAAATTAAAAAAAAAGAAGTTCATCTGCTTACACAGCTTCAACTATCAACTATACAGTGATAGATCCTCAACTTTTTAATACTAGTCCCAAATTCCTGCTTAAGCAGGAATTACTTATAAACATCTCTACCTATAGACTACAAGGGTACCTTAAGCTCCACTGGTCTAAAAGCAGACTTGTGTTCTCTACTGCCCCAATCCTCCACAATATATTGGATTCCTTAATTATATTCTCATTCTCAATCACAAACCAGGTTGCCAAACTAGAAACCTTTGCTTTTGCCCTGATTACCTCTTCTTCCTAACCCTGCATATTCAATCAAGCAGCACACAATTCTATTGATTCTACCTCAGAAATATAATTCTGCCAAACCTGGCCTGCACTGCCATAATCTGGGTTCAGGCTCTTATAATATTAGTTGGGACTACTTATTACAACACCTGCTAACTAGTCTTGTCACCATTCCCTCCCCACCCCAGACCAGTTCAGCTTCCACACTGCTTTCAAAATGATCTTTACAAAACAAAACAAAAACTACTCTTTTGACTTCCAAATTCCTACAGGAAAAAATCCAAACTCCTTGGTCTAGCATATTAGGATCCAGTCTACCTTATGAGCCTCACTTTCTACCCCACCACCAACTCCAGCTATGAAGCTTCTCACCATTCCACAAACACACCAGGCCCCTTTATGTCCCCATGTCTTAACACATTGTATTACCTCTTAGAACGTCCTTCTCTTTCTTCCTCACCTGACAATGTCCTAGGTGTCTAAGAAGGGGAATTTGCTTTTTTCCCTACAGCATCTTCCACATGTCTGACATGTAGACAATCTGCAATAAATACCTATAGCATGACTGAATGACAGATTTCATGCTTCAACCTAACACTTCACCTTCAGCCACACAGAATTTCAAATCCCTGCATACATGCTCTTACCTCCATGCATTTGTACACACTATAACCTTCTAACTCTCAGGGAAAAAATGTGTATATGTCTTCTCAGAAAACACAAACTAGCTATCATTTATTGAGCAGTTTTACTAAGAAATTTATGTTCATTAGCTTATTTTAATCCTCAATCAATACTGTCATATGGGACTTCCCTGGTGGTCCAGTGGTAAGACTCTGTGCTCCCAAAGCAGGGTTTCAATCCCTGGTCGGGGAACTAGATCCCACATGCATGCCACAACTAAGAGTTGGCATGCAGCAACTAAGAAGCCCCCATGCTGCAATGAAGATCCCACATGCTGCAACTAAGAAGTCTGCATGCCACAACTAAGAGTTCACATGCTGCAACTGAGTTGGCCCCCAACTAAGAAGCCCCCATGCTGCAACGAAGATCCCATGTGCTGCAACTAAGAGCTGGCACAGCCTAAATAAATAAATATTTTTTAAAATACTGTGATATTATTATCATTTTATAGATAAAAAACGCCTGAGATTTAGAGGAGTTAAATAACTTTTCCATCTTGTAAATTGTGGGATTTAAATACGGGCCTTCAAAGGCTGAACCTTTAACCACTGTGCTTCAGACAATGTGTATTACACACAAATGATTGCTCTGCCCTCTATGTTCCTATAACATTCTGTTCACCTCTCTGTAATGGCAGTTACTACACTGGAATGTAATATTTCTGTTTATACAATATCATCCCCATTAGACTGTAAATCCATAGTGATAGCAACAAAGTCTCACTAATCTTTGTATCCCCAGTGAGTTTAGCACATTGTAAGTGCTCGATAAATGTTTACTGTATAAATGAATTCCAAAACCTCTCTTTGGCAGTAGCCTTTTTGTTGCTGCCTTGCTTTTCTTCTTCTTGCCGTATCCTTTCAATACTCACTCAACTACAAGCATTGAATGCCAACAACTTGGTAGTGTTTAATAAAGATCACTTTTCATATACTAAGTGAATTTGTCTGAAGTGATCAACAGAGGAATAGATCAGGAGTGCTTCTTTTTTTTTTTTTTTTTTTTTTTTTTGTGGTATGCGGGCCTCTCACTGTTGTGGCCTCTCCCGTTGCGGAGCACAGGCTCCGGACGCGCAGGCTCAGCGGCCATGGCTCACGGGCCCAGCCGCTCCGCGGCATGTGGGATCTTCCCGGACCGGGGCACGAACCCGTATCCCCTGCATCGGCAGGCGGATTCTCAACCACTGCGCCACCAGGGAAGCCCAGGAGTGCTTCTTTATTTATTTTTGGACTTTATTCTGTAACATTATTGATCATGTTAATAGTGTATTTTTAAAACATTTTCTTGTATTTGATGCAAAAACACATAATAGCGATGATGTGTTTTATTTTAGGAATCAAGGTTTTCAGTCTAAAAGAAAAGGAAATACAATAAAAGAATCAAGAATTTAGGCACTGTTGAGGATTACTGTTGAGCTTGTTAATCACGTTAGTATTAACTCTTTTACTGGTATCATGAAGAATATAGAAACTGTTAAGGAGAGCAGTTAGGAGACATTTTCTGACTCAAGGGGAATATTAGTAGAATGAACCTTTTAAATTCTGACCCTGAGTCAGAAGAAGCCATGCGAAATATCCAAAATTCAACTGGATCAAATTTTAAGGATCCTTAAGAGCTATATAGTCCTATGATTGTGAAAAATGCCTAATTCCATCAGGTGCTATACCTTAAAATTAAATGCAAAAGACATTACTATAGAACATCAAGTTTAAGAGTCTCTGGAGACATTTACATATATTTACTTTTTTAAGCAACATGTATACACTTATATATCTTAAAATTTCAAAACTCAATAAATTGATCAACTTGGGTAGGAACTGCAGACTTTAGGGAGAAGAAAAAACTAACATAAAAATGGAACCCAGGGAAGCCAGCTAGGTGATCACTCCCTATTTATGTACCTAGATATACAGTATTTATGTATTAACTTTTTCTTTTTTTTTGTCTGGAGTATTTTAAAGCAAATCCAAGACATCGTATCATTTCATACAATTATCTCCCCACCTTGAAGTTATGGAATCATTAACATAATCACATATCAAGTTTAGTGTTGCCCATTAGGGCCTCAAATAAGATTTCTCAGCCTCCCACCCCAAGTGTCTGCTAGTAAATAGCTTCACTTAACTAGTATTTTAACTGCCTTCTTAGATGGGTAAACGTCTCTTAACTTGGGAAGCTTTAGAATAAAGTATAGAAATATTTAAGAGACCCATTATATGAATATTTTTGTGTTAAAAAAGATGGCTTTGCATATTTGATGTTCTATATGTTTGTCACCAGAGGGTGAATTTGTTTTGGTAGAATGTCAGCTTTGTAACCAACTTGAAATTTTTTTTTAATATAAATTTATTTATTTTATTAAAAAAATTTTTTTTGGCTGCATTGGGTCTTTGTTTATGCACACGGGCTTTATCTAGTTGTGGCAAGCCGGGGCTACTCTTCGTTGTGGTGTGTGGGCTTCTCATTGTGGTGGTTTCTCTTGTTGCAGAGCACGGGCTCCAGGCACGCGGGCTTCAGTAGTTGTGGGTTGCGGGCTCTAGAGCACAGGCTCAGTAGTTGTGGCGCACGGGCTTAGTTGCTCCGCAGCATGTGGGAACTTCCCGGACCAGGGCTCGAACCCATGTGCCTTGCATTGGCAGGCAGATTCTTAACCACTGTGCCACCAGGGAAGCCCAACTTAAAATGTTTGAGCAGTTTACATTTTTAATTTTAAGGTTAAATCTTACTAAATTATTCTTTTTTTTTCATCTAGATTTATTGAAGCATGATTGACAAAGAAAATTGTATATAGTTAAAGCTTACAATGTGATGATTTGATATATGTATACTCTGTGAAATGATTACCACAATCAGGTTAATTAACACATCTATCACTTCATATAATTATCTTTTTTGTGTGTGGTGAGAATATTTAAGATCTACTTTCTTAGTAAATTTCAAGTATACAACACAGTATTTTTAACTATGGTCACCATACTATATGTTAGAGTCCCAGAATTTATTCATCTTATAACTGAAGGCTTGTACCCTTTGACCAATATCTCTCCATCTTCCCCACCTCCAACCTCTGGTAACTATCATTCTACTCTCTGTTTCTATGAGTTCAACCTTTTCCCCCCCACATATAAGTGAGCTCATACAGTATTTGTCTTTCTCTGTCTGGATTATTTTACTTAGTATAATGTTCCATATGGTGTCAGGATTTCCTTCTTTCTCATGGCTGAATAATATTTCACTGTGCATATATACCACATCTCCTTTATCCATTCATCTGTCGATGGACACTTAGGTTATTTCCATAGTTTGGCTGGCGTAAATAATGCTGCAATGAACATGAGAGTACAGATATCTCTTTGAAATCCTGATTTCCTTTCCTTTGGACATATACTCAGGAGTGGGTTTGCTGGATCATATCATAGTTCTATTTTTAATTTTCTGAGGAATCTCCATACTATTTTCCATAGTGGCTGCACCAATTTACATCCCCACCAACAGTGTACAAGTGTTCCTCTTTCTTCAAATCCTTGCCAACACTTGTTATCTCTCATCTTTTTGGTAAAGTCAGCAGTACTTCTTGAATTAACTTCCTCTTTCAGCAGCCTAATCTACTGATGCCTTTTCTTCAAGCTATTAATGTTCTCAAGCCTTTGCCTATCTTAATAAATATAGTGCTCCTTCTACCACACTTTTTTGTCTAACTGCTGCCTCCTTTCCCTATTGCCCTTTCCTTTTGCCAAACATCTTCAAAGATTAGTCTGCATTACCACACCTCCCATTCACTTTTTTAAAATTTGGAAATACTCTAAGCAAACAAAAAAAGGGTAGAAAATAATATAATGAACACCCATGTACCCACAACTCAGTTTGTTAAATACTAACATTTTGCCAAATTTCCTTCCTATTTTTTAAAGAAATAAAACATTACTGCTATAGTTTATGTATCATGTGTACCTATCATTCCCTATTCCTCTTTGTACCTCCCCAGAGGTAACCACTATTCAGCCTTTGGTATTTCTTATTTCCATACATGTTTTGATATTTATACTACATATGTATATATTCCTAAAAAATATGTAGTCATGGAAGATATCAGATCAATGGCCCCCAGTGAACCATGCCTCCCTGAATCCACACCCTTGGGGAATCTCCTCCAGCATTGACTCTGGATTTGGCCACGTAATTTGTTTTGGCCAATGGGATATCTACAAATGTGATGCAAGCAGAAGCTTGAAAAGCACTTGTACATCAGAGCTTGCTATCATATGAATGGATCCAAACCTTCTGGAGAGGTCACATGGAAGAAAATCTAGGCAGCCTGGCTGACAGCCTGCCAACTGCCAGACATGTGAGTAAGGTCATCTTAAATCATCTAGCCCCTACAAAGCGGTCAGCTGACTGCCACAGCATGAGTGAGCCTAGGTAAGACCAGTAGAAGAAATGCCCAGTTCAGTC
Source organism: Kogia breviceps (assembly GCF_026419965.1). Classification (NCBI taxonomy): domain Eukaryota; kingdom Metazoa; phylum Chordata; class Mammalia; order Artiodactyla; family Physeteridae; genus Kogia; species Kogia breviceps. Next base: position 72,397,866 of record NC_081330.1, on the reverse strand, counting down.
TAGTCCAAATTGTCCACAGAACTTTGAGCAAACAAAATAAATGTTAGTTTAAGTGACTAAGTTTTTTTTTTTTTTTTTTTTTTTTTGCGGTATGCGGGCCTCTCACTGTTGTGGCCTCTCCCGTTGCGGAGCACTGGCTCCGGACGCGCAGGCCTAGCGGCCATGGCTCACGGGCTTAGTTGCTCCGCGGCATGTGGGATCTTCCCGGACCAGGGCACGAACCCGTGTCTCCTGCATCGGCAGGCGGATTCTCAACCACTGCGCCACCAGGGAAGCCCAGTGACTAAGTTTTGGGTGTGGTTTAGCTTTATATTAGTGGTATCATATTATACATGGCATATCACAAGCACATATAACAATTTGCTTTTAAAGCTGGCAGACTTTAACCAATTGATCAACGTTAGTATCACCAGTAATGGCACAAATAGGTATCACGTGCCTCCTGATATTATGCACTGAGAAGGACACAAATTACTTCTGCGGTATTCCCATCCACATGCATGATTGAATCTAATCATGGGGAAACGTCAGACAAATCCAAAATGAGGGGCACTCTACAAAATAACTATACTTTTTTTTTTCTGGCCGCACTGCATGGCTTGCGGGATCTTAGGTCACCAACCAGGGATCGAACCCATGCCCCCTGCAGTGGAAATGCAGAGTCCTAACCTCTGGACCACCAGGGAATTCCCTCTGTACTCTTAAAAAAAATACCGATGTCACAAATGACATAGTCTAAGAACTCTTCCAGATTAAAAGAAACTCAATTTGGTGGTTCCTCAAAAAGTTAAATATAGAATTACTGTATGACCCAGCAATTCTCCTCCCAGGTGTATACCCCAAAGAACTGAAAACAAGCGCTCAAACAAAACCTCGAACACATATGTTCACAGCAGCACTATTCACAATTGCTAAAAGGTGGAAACAATCCAAATGTCCATCAACAGATGAATGGATAAACAAAATGTAGTATATCCAAGCAATGGATTATTATTCAGCCACAAAAAGGAACAAAGTACTGATACATGCTACAACATGGATGAACCTTGTAAACATTATGCTGAGTGAAAGAAGCCAGACACAAAAGGTCACAGATTGTATGATTCCATTTGTATGAGATGTCCAGAATAGGTAAATCCACAGAGACAGAAAGCAGACTTGTAGTTGCCAGGGGCTAGGTATTAGCAGGGGGAAGAGAGGCAAATGGGGAAATACTGCTTAATGTATATGGGGTTGCATTGGGGGGTAATGAAAATGTTTTCAAACTTCATAGAGGTGGTGGTTGCAGAGCACTGTGGATGTACTAAATGCCACTAGATTGTTCACTTTAAAACAGTGTTATGTGAATTTCACCTCAATTTAAAAAAAAGAAACTAAAAGAGACATGACAATTCAATGCAACGTGTTATCCTGGATTGGATCTTGGACATGTTTTTTTCTTTTGCAATAAAGGACATTAGTGGGACAATTGGTAATTTGAATAAGGTATGTAGATTAGATAGTAGTATTGCATTGATGTTAATTTCCTTATTTTGATAATTGTCTTGTAGTTATATAAGAGAATGTCCTTGTTTTCAGGAAAAACACTCTGAAATATTTAGGGGTTGAGGAGCACTATGTCTACAATTTGTGTGATTCAGAAACAAATGAAGAGAGTGAGAGAAAAGAGAGGAGGAAGAGGAAGAGGAGAAGGGAGAGAGGGGAAATGATAAAACAAATGTGGTAAAATATTTACAATAGGGAATCTGGGTGAAAAATAAGATAATTATATATACTACTTTTACAACTTTTCTGTAAGTCTGAAATATTTCAAAATAAAAAGTTTTCACTATGTCAAAGAGATATCTGCACCCCAATGTTCAAATAGCACTTGACTATCTTACACAACTTACAAAAATTAATTTGAGGGAACTCCCTGGAAGTCCAGTGGTTAAGGCTCCACAGTTTCACTGCAGGGGGCAGTGGAAGTTTGATCCCTGGTCAGGGAACTAGGATCCTGTAAGCCGTGCAGTGCAGCCAAGATAACTAACTAAATAAATAAATCAACAAAACTCTTTTAAAAAGTTAACTCAAATTAGATTAAAGGCCTTAAACCATGAAACTCCTAGAAGAAAACACAGGAAAAAAGCTACTTGACATGGGTCTTGGTAGTGAATTTTTGGAAATTACACCTAAAGCACAAACAGCAAAAATAAAAAATAAATAACTGGGACTACATCAAACTAAAAAGTTTCTGTACAGTAAAAGAAACCATCACCAAAGTGAAAAGACAGCCTATGAATGAGAAAATATTTGCAACCATATAACTGATAAAGGGTTAATATCCAAAATATATGAAGAACTCATACAACTCAATAGCAAAAAACCAAGTAATCCAATTAAAAAATGGGCAAAGGACCCAAATAGATATTTTTCCAAAGAAGATCTGCAACTAGCAGGTACATGAAAAGATGCTCAATATCACTAGTCATTAAGGAAATGCAAATTAAAACCACAATGAGGTATCACCTCAGGCCTGTTAGAACAGCCATCATCAAAAAAGATAAGAGAGGACTTCCTTGTTGATCCAGGGGTAAAGAATCTGCCTTACAATGCAGGGAACATGGGTTCGATCCCTGGTCAGGGAACTAGGATCCCACATGCTGTGGGACAACTAAGCCTGCGTGCCACCACTACTGAGCTCATGCACCTCAACTAGAGCCTGTGTGTCGCAAACTACAGAGCCCATGCCCTCTGGAACCTGTGCACCACAACTACAGAGCCCATGTGCCCTGGAGCCTGCGCGCCACAACTAGAGAAGAGAAAACCTGCACAGCACAACTAGAGAGAAGCCCATGCACCACAATGAAGAGCCCGCACGCCACAACCAAGACCCCGATGCAGCTGAAAATGAACAAAATAAATAATAAATAAATCTTTAAAAAAAGATAAGAGATAAGAAGTGTTGGTAAATCTGTAGAGAGAAGGGAACCCTTGTGCACTGTTTTTGTTTTTGTAAATTAATTAATTTATTTTTGGTTAGGTTGGGTTTTTGTTGCTGCACGCAGGCTTTCTCTAGTTGCGCTGCGCGGGCTTCTCACTGCGGTAGTTTCTCTTGCTGCAGAGCATGACCTCTAGGCACACGGGCTTCAGTGGTTGTGGCTCACAGGCTCAGTAGTTTTGGCTCACGGGCTCTAGAGCACAGGCTCAGTAGTTGTGGCGCATGGGCTTAGTTGCTCCGTGGCATGTGGGATCTTCCCAGACCAGGGCTCGAACCCGTGTCCCCGGCATTGGTAGGCGGATTCTTAACCACTGTGCCACCAGGGAAGTCCCCTTGTGAACTGCTGATGGAAATGTAAATTGGTACAGCCACTATGAAAAACAGTATGAATTTTCCTCAAAAAATTAAAAATAGAACTACCATATGATCCAACAATTCCACTTCTGGGAATATATCCAAAGAAAACAAAAACACTAATTCGAAAAGATATCTGCACCCCCAAGTTCATAGCAGCATTATTTACAATAGCCAACGTATGGAAACAACCTAAGCATTCATCAACAAATGAATGGATAAAGAAGTTGCAATATATATGTATAAAAACTCATATATATATATATTATTCAACTATATATGAATATTATTAAGCCACAAAAAGAAGGAAATCCTGCCATTCATGGCAACATGGATGGACCTTGAGGGCATTATGCTAAGTGAAATAAGTCAGACAGAGAAAGACAAATACTGTATGATCTCACTTATATGTGGAATCTAACAAAACAAAACAAAAAACCAAATTCATAGTAAAAAAGATCAGATTTGTGGTTATGAGAGGCAGGGGGTTGGGGAGGGGGAACTGGACAAAGGTGGTCAAAAGGTACAAACTTTAAGTTATAAGGTGAATAAGTAGGGGCTTCCCTGGTGGCGCAGTGGTTGAGAATCTGCCTGCTAACGCAGGGGACATGGGTTCGAGCCCTGGTCTGGGAAGATACTACATGCCGCAGAGCAACTAGGCCCGTGAGCTGCAACTACTGAGCCTGCGCATCTGGAGCCTGTGCTCTGCAACAAGAGAGGCCGCAATAATGAGAGGCCCAAGCACTGTGATGAAGAGTGGTCCCCACTTGCCACAACTAGAGAAAGTCCTCGCACAGAAATGAAGACCCAACACAGCCAAAAATAATTAATTAATTAATTAATTTTTTAAAAAGATGAATAAGTAGTAGGGATGTAATGTACAACATGATGACACTATAGTTAACACTGCTGTATGTTGTATCTGAAAGTTAAGAGAATAAATCCTAAGACTTCTCATCACAAGGAAATAACCACTTACTTTTCTCTCTCTCTTTTGTTTGTATCTATATGAGAGGATGGGTATTAACTAAACTTATTGTGTTAAGTCAAATAATTATGCTGTACACCTTACACCTATACAGTGCTATATATCAATTCTATCTCAAAAAGCTAGGAAAAACAAAAAACAATTTTTTTAACTTACTGTAAGTTACCTAGATGGGGGAGAGGGAGAGCATACAGTGAGCTGCTGAAGTGCTAGTAATATTTTATTTCTTGAATTCAGTAGTGGTTATACAGGCATTCATTTTATAATTATTTGTTAAACTGTAAATACATGTTATATGAATATTCTCTATGCATATTTCACAATTTGAAAAGTAAAAATGAATAAAGAAATATCCTTAATGTAAAAATGAAATAGAACAGAATGCCATAAACATATACTTGTCTTTCAAAGAGAAAAGAAGTCTCTGCTTCTAATATACCCAGGTTCTTTTATGGTGATGGGTAGGACACAAGCACTGCCCTGAAAGACTGGGTGGTGATGGATATTTTGCTAGCCCTAGCCTTTCTCCTACTTCTCTGGCCAATCCTTCTTTTAGTTTTCCTTCTCCATTTCCTCTGCCTCATTCTACACCCCCCTTAAATGCCTGGGTTCTACGTCTTATCCTCAATCCTCTTGTCTCATGATCCAAATTCTCACTGAATGACTGCATCATTTCTCATGGCTTCAGCTAATAGCTATAAAACTGACAAATCCTAAATCTCATAAATTTTAAACCCATATTTCCAGGTATCCACCATACATCTATACTTCGACTTTCCACAGGCTCTCAAACTCAACATATACAAAAATGATGTTATCATCTTTCACATCCTCCACAAATCTCAAATCTTGTCCTCCTGAATTCCTTCTTCAGTGAATGGTACTCAAGTCTGGAGCACAGGATTCATCCTTTACATCTATCTCAATTAGTCCCCACATATGATCTTCCAGAGCTTCTTGACTTGGCCCTAAATTTCTTTCAAATCTGCCCCCATCTCCCCATCTTCACTGCCACTGCATAGGTTCAAACTCTGAAATTTTTTAACTGAATTGTTCTGGCAGCTACCTAACTAGTCTTCATGCTTCCAGTTTTGTCTCCTCTACCAATCCAACTTTCACATAACCACCAGAGTATATTTTCTAAAATGAAAATTTGACCATGACTGCTCTACTTAAAGTCCTATGGTTTCCCATAGCTTCAAAATAAAGTCTAAATAACTTGGCATAGCATGACCTACAATACTCTTTCTGGTCTAGCCCATGACTCTCTCCAGACTCATTTCTAAGTACTCTCCTATGTTCTCTCATTTCTGTCCCTTTGCCTAGAATCCCATTTCCTCTAATATTTCACTTAGAAACACTAACTCCTACCTTTCCTTCAAAATACAGCTTAATCATCATCTCTTCTAAGAAGTCTTCCTTAACATCCTTCTAAAATGGGTTAGAGGGACTTACCTGGTGGCACAGTGGTTAAGAATCTGCCTGCCAGTGCAGGGGACACAGGTTCGTGCCCTGGTCCAGGAAGATCCCACATGCCACAGAGCAACTAAGCCTGTGCACCACAACTACTGAGCCTGTGCTCTAGAGCCCCCGAGCCACAACGACTGAGCCCACATGTCACAACTACTGAAGCCCGCGTGCCTAGAGCCCGTGCTCTGCAACAAGAGAAGCCACCGCAATGAGAAGCCCACGCACCACAACAAAGAATAGCCCCCACTCGCTGCAACTAGAGAAAGCCTGCATGCAGCAACGAAGACCAAATGCAGCCAAAAATAAATAAATAAATAAATAATATATTTTAAAAAATAAAATTAAATGGGTTAGTTACTTCTCTTATAGTCTTTCATTGTATATGATGCTTACTTTTGTCACAGTATTTATCACAAGGTGCTACAATTATCTGTTTACCCACATGTCTCTCACACCAAGCTGTGAGTGTCATAAGGATAGGGACCATAGCGTATTTTTCTCTGTATTCCTGGGGCCTAGGATAATGTCTGGTACACATGGGTGCTCAATAAGTTCCTATCAAATAAATTAACCATTATGGTCAGGGGGCCACAGAGCTCCCAGTCAATAATGGGTTTCATCATAGGTCAAGGAATTCAAGTTGACTGTCTAGTCCAATTAGAATTTAGAAGATCCATCAACAGATGAATGGATAAAGAAGATGTGGTATATATACACAATGGAATACTACTCAACCATAAAAAATAATGAAATTTTGCCATTTGCAGCAACATGGATGGACTTGGAGGGTATTATGCTAAGTGAAATAAGTCAGACAGAGAAAGACAAATACTGTATAATATCACTTATATGTAAAATCTAAAAAATATCACAAACTAGTGAATATTAAAAAAAAAGAAACAGACTTACAGATATACAGAAAAAATTAGTGGTTACCAGTGTGGAGAGGGAAGGGGGGAGGGGCAATACAGGGGTAGGGGATTAAGAGGTACAAACTATTATGTATAACATAATGTACAATGCAGGGAATATAGCCAATATTTTATAACTATAAATGGAGTATAACCTTTAAAATCATGAATCACTATATTGTACACCTGTAACTTACACAATATTGTACACCAACTATATTGCCATTAAAAAAGATTTTATAGGATCCTATAAAAAGAATTATGAATTTTAACCTTTGTAAACTTAATCTTATTACTTAAATGATGTACCATCTGAAACAGGCAGATGGTAAAAGCTCAGAAAAAAAGCAACAGTGTCACTGACTTTTAATGGAATTAGAGAGATATATGTAAAAGATTCACTATTGGTTAAAGGAAAGATATAATCAAGCATGCCTGCAAGTGCCCATAACAATTCTACCTTTTGAGTCTTGTCCATCCCACTTCACTCCCATTGCCATGTCAGACTCTCATCATCTCTCTCCTGGATTACTGTAATGGCCTCTTGTACTGAGGTGAATAAGGTCCCCCAAAATTCATGTCCACTTGGAATATCAGAATGTGGCTTTATTAGGAAATAGAGTTTTTGCAGATATAAGTAGCTAAGATGAAGTCATATTGGATTAGGGCGGGCCCTAATAGAGCCATGTAAAGACATGCAGGAAAGAAAGCCATATAAAGACACAAGTATTTACAGGAAAGAGGCAAAGAAAGCTACGTGAACAGGGAGGCAGAGATTGTAATGATGCAGCTACAAGCCAAAGAATGCCAAGGATTGCTGGGAGCACCAGAAGCTAGGAAGAGACATGGAAGGATTCTTCTCTAGAGCTTTCAGAGGGAGTATAGCCTTGCCAACATCTTGATTTTGGATTTCTAGCCTCCAGAAATATAAGATAATACATTTCTGTTATATTAAGCCAACTAATTTGTGATAATTTGTTTTGGCAGCTCTAGGAAACTAATATACCTCCTAACTGATCTCCCTGCCTTGGCTTGCTTCCTTCTAATCCATTTTCTACACTGCCACCAGGATGGCTTTTTCTAAAATACACATGTAGTCATATCACTCCTCTGCTTAAAAGCCTGTCATGGTTCCCCACTGATCCATGCTGATCTTTGCAGCTTCAGCTCTTGCTACTCCATTACATAATCCCTACACATTAATAATATATTACTTGAAATTCTCCCCAAATACTATGGTCATGCACACTTCTGTGCTTGTCAATATATTGCTCCCTCTGCCTAGAATACCATCAAATTTTTCTTTGCTTTGTCTCCACAACCACATATGCAAGGAGTGGCAGTAATGAATATATAATGTTTTTTCAAGAAATCTGGCTGTGAAGGCTGAGAATCTATTGTCAGTGACAAATTTTGAAATCAGAGATTTTGGAATCTGCTTTCTAACAAACACTGCTATAAAGGGATCCCTTACTTATATGAAGCCATTCTCCCAAGTTCTGTCATTGGTCCTCTTCTGTTTTCCCTCTACTATTTTCTCCCTTTACAATGGCATCCAGCCTTATGGCTTCAAATACCATCTATTATAATTGAGACTAGCAAATCTCTATCTCTACTTTCAATATCTCTCCCAAGTTCAGACCACTTGAAGTTGTCCCAAAGTACACTGATGCTCTGTAAATTTTTTCTTCTAGTCATTTTTTTTCTGTGTGTTTCATTTCAGAAAGTTTCTACTGCTGTGTCTTCAAGTTAACTAATTTTTCCTTTGGTAGTGTCTAATCTGTTAAAGCAATCAAGTATTTTTTTTCTCAGACATTGTATGTATCATCTCTAGAAGTTTAATTTCAGTCTTTTTATGTCCTCCATGTCTCTCCTCAATATGATCACATTTCCCTTTACTGTACTGAAAAAATAGAGTATATTCAAAATAATTATTTTAATGTCCTTGTCTACTAATCCTATCATCTGTGCTATTTCTGGGTCTGTATCTGTTGATTAATTTTGCTCATATTTTCCTGCTTTGCATACCTCTTCATTTGTTACTAGATACAACACATTGTGGATTTTATGTTGTTGGGTGCTGGAGTTTTTCTTTATTTTTCCTTTAAATACTTTTGCAATTTGTTCTGAGATATAGTTAAGTTACTCAGAAACAGTTTAATCCCTTCAAGGCTTGCTCTTAAGTTTTGTTAGGCAGAACCAGAGCAACCTTTGGTCTAGAGCTAATTTGTCCTCACTACTGAGGCAATACTCTTTCTTAGCCACTTCAGCTTCCCTGAACTCTCAACTCTGCCTCCTAAACTCAGAGAGACCACTAGACTCTAGCCAGGCTCACTCTCTCTGAACTGTTGTTTCATATATTTTGTCCAGTTTTGCAGTTATTTAAGGCAGAAGGGTAAATCCAGTCCTTGTTACTCCATCATAACCAGAAGGATAAGTCCTTAGCCTTTTGAAAAGATCACTGTATCTACTCTGGAAAAAAATGAATTGTTGAAGGGCAAAAGTGGAAGCAGACAGACTAAGCTATCACAATAATCCAGGTAGAATTTATCATCTAGGTGGGTAGCAGTGGAGATAGAGAGAAATACTAGATTCTGGGTGCATTTTTGTTTGTTGTTTGAGAGTAGCAAGTGGATCTGTTACTTACCACTAAACCTTTAACACAGTACCTTCCCATTGTAGATGTTTAATAAACAAAAGGCAATATGTCACCTTTGAGTGACTAGCTCAAAGATAAAATAATACAGACTCACTGTCCACAAGAAATTAACAATCCAGTGCTGAAAAAAGGATCTGAATATGTTACTTTGTTGGCTCAAAAGCCTTTTTTTGATGGCTCCCCATTACTTGCAAAATAAAGTCAAAAGTCAGTACATCATGCAAGGTCCTCTTTGATGAGCTTCTTTCTTTCTAGCCTGTCTGCACCTGGACCCCTACCCTGACAAACTCTCACACTCTAATCTCAACAGACTACAAATAGATAAGTCTTTAATGAACAAATAAATGACATTATACAAAAAATACATATACAGTTCTAATGTTTTCTAGTTCCTGACTGTATCTTAGGAAGATATTAAATTCAGAGAATGAGCATCTCACACCAAGCCACAGCTATTTTGATTTTTTAACAATCTAGAATAGATTATTTACCCTAACACTTGGCTCCCCATCTCAAATATCCCATTCCTGTTAGTGGTACCACAATTCTTCCAGTGTTCTAGGTAAAAGTCTCAGCCTCATCTTTGGATAAAGGGTACAACAATAGATCTGTCATTTATTCCATTATAATGTGTCTCATTTACACATCCTTCTTCAATGATAGTGGGACCACCCAGGATCTCATTGCTTCACACCTGGTTTGCCATGACAGATTCCTAGCTGGTCTCCCTTTACTGTTTCCCAGTATATCTTACACACAGCTTTGGGGAAATCTTCCTAAAACACAGCTTTCATCATGCCATTCTCTTGCTCAAGGAACCTCAACAGTTCTCTAGTTGCCTCAAGTCGAAACTCTTCATCTTGGTTTTCAAAGTCTTCATTATCTGCTATCCTTCTGCCAATATAATACTACCTTATTTCCTGTTACTCTCACACTTGTAATTGCCACTAGTTATACCAATTTCTTCCTCACTCTTCCTGGAGCACACCAGGCACATTCCTATCTCCATACCTTTCTTCATACTGTTGCCTCTTCTTAGAATGCCCTCCCACTACCTCTCTCTGTGCCTAAATCCTCCTCTTGTTTAACAAACAACCCTAGGGACTTCTCTGGTGGTGCAGTGGTTAAGAATCCGCCTGCCAATGCAGGGGACACCGGTTCAAGCCCTGGTCTGGGAAGATCCCACATGCCGTGGAGCAATTAAGCCAGCTTGCCACAACTACTGAGCTTGAGCTCTGGAGCCCATGAGCCACAACTACTGGAGCCTGCGCACCTAGAGCCTGTGCACCACAATGAAGAGTAGCCCCCGCTCGCCACAACTAGAGAAAGCCCACATGCAGCAATGAGGACCCAATGCAGCCAGAAATAAATTAATTTAAAAAAACACCTAGTCTCACCTCTTCAGTGATGCTTTTTAGAATTACTGTAACTTGAGAGCACAAGGTATCACACACCATAGATAGCTTCCAAAGCTCTTGGTATAGCACTGGGCATGAAAAGCTCAAATAAGTACCTTCCCAAACTGATGAGCATAAAAATTAACAAGAACTAAATTCATAATATTGAATGAACATAATCTCAATCTCCTTTACTGGCTCCTCATTCTCTTTTCACTTCTTAATTAATAAAAATAGGGATTATAGTAACATCTCATTTAAGGTGAGAATTAAATGAACAAGTACATATAAAGCACTTAGTATAGTGCCTGCCACACAGTGGGCTCTCAATAAATGTTAGCGATTATTATATCACAGTCACCACTCTCCAAACTTGTTTTACTGCCAACAGTTTTATTCTTAGTTAATGGTCTCATCATTGACCTAGTCTCCTAAACCAGGGCTCTTTAAGGCTTTAAGCCATTTTAATCCATTTAAGGGCTTTAAGCCCTTCTTAACTCCTCTCCTTCTCTCCATATTTACTTAGTCAGCAAAGGTCTATTGAATCTTCTTCAGAAATACCTCTCTAAATCTATCACTTCCTCTCCTTGTTCAGGACCTCATTTCTCCCTTGAGACAATTCCAATAACCTTCTAAACTAATCTCCCTTCCTCTGGTCTTTCTGAGTCTATTCTTCACACTGTAACCAGCTGTCTAAAACACAGTGCACTTTCCCCTTTAAAACTCTCCAATGGGAATGCCTTGGTGGTCCAGTGGTGCTTTCACTGCAGCCTGGGTTCAATCCCTGGTCGGGGAACAACAATCCCGTAAGCCTTTTGGTGTGGCAAAAAACCCAAAAACAACAACAACAAAAAACCTCTCCTATGGCTGCCACACAGTTTGGTATAAAAGGCCCTTTTGTTTTGTTTTGTTTTTGTTTTTGTTTTTATTTATTTATTTGACTGTATTGGGTCTTAGTTGAAGCACGCGGGATCTTTGTTGTGGCATGCGGGCTTCTCTAGTTGCTGCACATGGGCTTCTCTCTAGTTGTGATGTGCAGGCTCCAGAGCGTGCGGGCTCAGTAGTTGCAGTGCGCGGGCTCAGTAGTTGTGGCACGTAGGCTCCAGAGCATGAGGGCTCAGTAATTGCGGCGTGTGGGCTCCAGAGCATACGGGCTCAGTAGTTGCAGTGTGTGGGCTCTAGAGCACATGGGCTCAGTAATTGCGGCACACAGGCTTAGTTGCCCCACGGAATGTGTGATCTTAGTTCCCCGACCAGGGATCAAACCCATGTCCCCTGCATTGGAAGGCGGATACTTAACCACTGGAACACCAAAGAAGTCCCTACAAGGCCCTTTTATGTTCTGACCCCTGCCCATCTATCCAACTTTATCTTCTATCAATTCCTTATTCTATACCTATAGTTCAGCTATACCAGTCTATTTTCAGTTACAAGAATGAGCCATGCTGCTTTACCATTTCATGCCTGGGCAATTTAGTTTCTTCCTGAAATGCCCTTCCTTACCTTGTGCACTTAGCAAATGCTTATTCTTTCTCTGTCTTCATTTAATTGCCTTCTCTCTGAAGATGTATGTCTCTAATCTCAATCTCTGTTGTTACTTTGTCACATTTTCTCTATTTATGTTTCCCTTACCACTAGCTTGTCTTTATTCCTTAAGAGCAAAAGTCACATCTTATCCATATTTTTATTCTCAATGTGTTGCAGTGTCTAGTGAATAAAAGTATCACCTCCAAAGATCTTGATTTAGTAACTGGGGGTGGGACCCAGGAATTGGCTTGTTAAACAAGCATTCCAGGTGATTCTGATGCAGGTGAGTGGGTCTGTACATGCCCTTTGGGAGGTTCATGAACTCCATGAAATTACATGAAAACTGTGTAAACATATGAATATATGTGCATTTTTCTAGAAAGGGTCCACAGTTTATATCAGCTATGACCTCCAAAAAAGTTTAAAACTCACTGATTAAATGGGAAACATATATTAACTGACAAGTTACAAAACAATTAAGCTAAATGCTAGAACAAAAATATAAATAAGGTGCTGTGGGAACATAGACCAGGGAGCGATTAGGTGTGCCTGGGGTAGCTAGGAAAAGCTTCACATAAAGGTAACATTTGAGCAGAATCTTCCAAAGTGAGTATCAGTTTGCCAAGTGGAATAGAAAAATATTAATATTCTAGGCAGAGGGAATAGAATATGTAAACACACAGATACAAAAGGGAAGTATTACATTCAATATGTTTAGAATATTTGTGAGAGGAAGTGCATGGTATTATGAAACTAGAGAATTTGTATACCAAGTTAAAGAATTTGAACTTTATCCTGTAAGTAGAGAAATGATGTTTTGTAGTTGAGGTAAAATTCTCATAACCTAAAAGTCACCATTTTAACCATTAAGGTGTGCAAATTCAGTGGCTTCCAGTACATTCACATTGTTGTGCAACCGTCACCACTACCTAATTCCAGAACACTTCATCACTCAAAAAGAAACCATGTGCCTATTAAGCAGTCACTTCCCATTGTCCTCTTCCCCCCCACCCCCCAAACCCTGGCAACCACTAATCTGATTTCTGTCTCTAAGAATTTGCCATTTTAGATATTTCATATAAATGAAATCATACAGTATGAGGCTTTTTCTGTCTGGCTTTTTTCACTTAGGATTATTCTGTTCATTCATCCATGCTGTAGCATGTATCAGTACTTCATTCATTCATTTTTTTTTCTGAATAGTGTTCCATTGTATGGCTATACCACATTTTGCTTATCTGTTAATCAGGTGATGGATATTTGGGTTGTTTCCATTTTGGACTATGATGAATAATGCTGTCATGAACATTCATGTACAAGTTTACATTTGAAAGCCTGCTTTCAATTCTCTTTAATAATATACCTAGTAGTAAAACTGATTCTGTGTTTACCTTTTTTAGGAACCCCAACAGAGACTTTTAAGCAAAGAAATGATCAGTAGGATAGTAGCTACAGCAAAGTGTTGAAGAAAGCTGGAATGGAGAAGAGATAGGAGGCATGAAGACCACAGGGATGACTACTGTAATAGTCTAATAAGAGTAGATAAGGGTTTAAATTAAAAAGAGGTTAGAGAAAAGGCAAAATAACAGTGTGTATAATGTTCAGGATAAGGAACAGGGATAAGTCGAGAAGATGACACTGACTTTTTTTTTTTGCAGTGTGCAGGCCTCTCACTGTTGTGGCCTCTCCCGTTGCAGAGCACAGGCTCTGGACACGCAGGCTCAGTGGCCATGGCTCATGGGCCCAGCCGCTCCATGGCATGTGGGATCTTCCCAGACGGGGGCATGAACCCGTGTCCCCTGCATCGGCAGGCGGACTCTCAACCAGTGTGCCACCAGGGAAGCCCTGACGACACTGACTTTGCCAGCTTAAAAAACTTGAGGGATGGTGACATTAACTGAAACTAAGAACAAAGGATGGTGAAGAAATTTAAGAATGGTAGTAGAACACAGTGGTTAAAATTAATGGCTCTAGAGCCAGACTGCTTAGGTTCAAGTTCAGGCATAGCCACTTACTAGTTATGTGACCTTGGACAGGTTACTTACATTTCCATGTATCAACTTTCTCATCTGGAAGATGGATATAATATGCCACTTCATCAAGGTGTTGTGAGAAATAAAGTGAGTTAAAATACATAAAGCACCTAGTACTCAGCATGTAATAAGTGCTCAATATCATCTACTGTCATGTTATTTTTTTAAACAATTTCAATCTTTTTAATTTATTAAGACTTGTTTTGTAGCCTAACATTTGGTCTCTCCCGGAGAATGTCCCCCATGCACTGGAAATGAATGTGTATTCTGCTGTTGTTGGGTGGAATGTTCTGTACATTAAGTCCCCTACATAAGAACTTACAAGTTATAAACTTTCAGAGCTGCGAACGTGCATTCCACCAACATCAGGCATGAGTGAAATTGCAGTTTGCCCTCCATCTCCTATTGTTGATGATCTTTCAGCTCTACCACCTCCCAGCTCCTCTCTCTCCTCCAGTCAGTAACTCTTCTTGCCTGTTCACTCGATGCCAGTCCCTGTATGCCAGCTGTTGTACTGTACTACTGTACTTTGCAAGGTACTGTACTGTAAGATTTAAAATGTTTTCTTTATTTTTTGTGTTTTTTTAATGTATTATTTGTGTGAAAAGTATTATATTATACTATATATCCAATTGTGTTAGCTGAGTACCTAGGCTAACTTTGTTGGACTTACGAACAAACTGGACTTATGAACATGCCCTCAGAAGGGAACTCATTCATATGTAGGGGACTTACTGTATATGTCTGTTAAGTCTAGTTGGCTTTTTGTTTTTTTATTTGCATAATATTTTGTATATACATAAGAATATATAACATATAAAGCATAAGGTGAAAATCCATGAAGCCACCACTCCCCTTGAGCATGAGAATGTCATCAACACCTTAACTCTCCCCAGAACACACCCCTGTGCCATCCCCACAGGGAAGCATTGTGGACACTCTGTTGATTCCCTTGCTTTCCTTCATAATTATAGCACATATGTATGAATCCCATGAAATGTATATTTAGTGTTCGGCTTTACAAAAATGGCATCATATTGCATGAACTTACACGACTTGCATTTATCCTGCACCATTTGAGAAGAATCCATGGTGATGTCAGGGCTGTGGTCCCTGTTCCACTGCCCTGACATTGCGGTACAGTCACCCCTCAAGTCCATTATCCATCTTTCTGTGGGTGGGATTCTGGGTGGCTTGCAGCCTTTTGCTCATATCCATCTCCTGATTTCTCTGCATTCCACTCAGGAGCACCCAAAATGTAACAGACTGAGGGTGCAGAGATGCTCAATGAGACTACATGGTAGGATGACACCGTCAGTTATGCCTACACCCCCAGAAAGGAGGGCCTGCTATTGTTAATGATGATGATATTATTTGAGATGAAAAATCTAAGTCTTAGATGCTAAGTTTGAAATATTCAGGGAAGAAGAGTCCAGTACACAGTTAGAAATACTAAACTGAATTTTGAATAAAAGAGTATTTAAAGCCATTGGTATAGATAAGACTTCTTACAGAGAATGTGTAAAACAAAACAAAACAAAACAAAACCCCCAAGGATAGAAGACAGAAATCTTCTTCCTGGGCTATTCCTTAACTCATCCTCTAAACATTCCCTTGGGTACTAACATTAGCCTGTTCCTCTTGTTATAATCTCTGTAAGTGATCTCTTATATTCCCATGCTTTTAACCATTAGCTAAGTGCTGACAGTTCTTAAATCTCTACTTCCCGCCTTCATCTCTCTTTTAAGCTTCGAATTTTTATATCCTATTGCCTGATTACTGCCTCTTCTTGAATGCCCTAAACATGTCTAAAACTGAACTTATTGTCACCCTGGCAACCAAACTTGTTCCTCCTATATTGCTTATCTCAGTCAATGGTACCATTTTCCTCCTTAAGTCAAGCCAGAAACCTGGAAGTCATCTTCTTACCCAACAATGACACCACCAATATATACATATCTTAGTTCTCACTAAAGTTGTATTCTACTCTTATAAAGATCTCTAGAATCCATCCTCTCCAACTTTACAATTGCCCTAGTTCACGCCCTCACCATCTTGTATATGGTATAACTATTATATCCTCACTGGTCTCCCAGCCTTGGATCTTGGCCAACAACTGTTTCATTCCCACCCACCACATAGCCACCATTATTATCCGTTTAAAATTCAATTCAATTCTGTTTTCTTAAAACCTACTTGAAGCGCTACAGGTTTCTTTTCCAATAACCACAGCACTGACAGAGGTTAGCAGTCCCCAGCAGCCTAGCCTCTACCTGCTTATCCTCATCTTTAGCCACTCATCACTTGCTACTTCTCAGTGCTGTCTGAAGTTCATCAAAGGAGAGAATTAATCAGCAATATTAACCGACTTTAGGTCTCCCTTGTTAGAACAGGAGAAGTAGAAGACATCCTGCAGTATGTTGAGAAGAGAATGAATAGAAAGTGAGGAAGGACACATTCAGATACCCAGTGCCAGTGTTTTGACAAATTTATCCCAAAAATGAGAGTGAAAGGAAAGAGGGAAACTATAGTCTGAGAAGAGGCAGAGCATTTCTTCCTGAATTGAGGAGTTGAGTATATTTGTAGATAGGGAAGAAGGAAGCAGAAGAAGAAGGGAGAGGAAGAGGATGATGACACAAGAGAGAAGAGCATAGCTGATGGAGCAAGGTCATGGAGAAATAGGGAGGGGATCACTAAGAGCAAAGATAGAGAGTGCTTTTCTCTACTTCTTTCACTGTTTAACTTTTTATAATAAATGTATCATTTGGGGAAAACCAGCAAATTCATTATTTTAAATTAAAAAAGAAAAAAAGGTGGAAGAGTTAGCCTTAGACAGGAAGGCCAGAGTCTGAAGGGAAGAAGGTAAAAAATAGGTGT
This sequence comes from Kogia breviceps, assembly GCF_026419965.1. Taxonomy (NCBI): domain Eukaryota; kingdom Metazoa; phylum Chordata; class Mammalia; order Artiodactyla; family Physeteridae; genus Kogia; species Kogia breviceps. Next base: position 72,380,670 of record NC_081330.1, on the reverse strand, counting down.
CACCACTAGTCAGCTTGGAGGTAGAGAGAGAAAATTCCTCACTTGATAACTAATATATTCTCTGAAGTAGAAGACAGGCTCGTGAGAGAGTAAGAAGGCCACAGTGGAGGGCTTAATAAGAATGGCAAATTCTTAGAAGAGATAAACAGGAGAGTGAGAAAGTGTTGATGATGGACAAGCAAAAGTCTGCAGAACAGTATAGCAAACCAAGCTGAACTTGGGAATGCTATTAATTTTACAGTTGCTCCTATCTACGGGACTATGATATTTACTCCATGTCAGGAGCATGAGGGGTGAAAGCACAGTGCTGCATTTGCCCAAGATTGGGGATAAGTTGAGCTTGTGTAGGGAAATTTAACTTTAACACAAAATACGTGTCTATCCCCACTACTAGCTATACTTTGTTGACCTTTCTATGCCCTAGAGCCTTGTACATATTAGACTTTCAAATATTTCATACTTAAGGACCATTGATTAGATGGTTTTCACACAAGAGGAAAAAAAAAGAATACTAGTCATTGTCCAGTCTCCTACATTTCACAACCTCACTTTTAAGACTTGTTCCCCTACAGGTAGCAGCTTTACCTAACAACTTCTTGTAACAACCAATAAATATACAGTATTCAGTTGAAGGGATCCTGGCCTTAATGTAGTGTGTTACTTTCTCAGGTAATTTTGGGGCAACCAAAAAGATTTGTAAATTCCTGCCCATGTGCCTCTCCCAAATTATCACTCGTCCCAAACTGTCTTTAGTAGTAGTTTTAGGTGCAACCAACTACTACTAAAACCCTCTGGTGTCTGTTAAACACACCTTGTAACAAGTCACTATGCCAGCCAGAAAAGAAGAGGACTGGTAGAAAAGGAACTCAGGGAAACTTTGAAACAAGTTTTTTAAGCTAAGGGTTTTAAATCTATCTTAGTTCCAACATATCCTAATACTCCCTCTAAGGTTATTTTCTAAAACCTATTTAAATATAGAGAAACTCATGAAGTATCAAACCCCAGAATGCTACACATTAGACACATTTCTCATTAAAGATAACCACTGGAAAAATGAGTAAAGAAATTAAAATGTTACACTAGAAAACATTCACTTAATACAAAACAAAGCAGTGAAGGAAGACGAGAGAAACAAAAAAGAGATGAAACAGAAACTAAAAACGAAAATGGGAGATATAATCCAACCATATCAATATCATTAAATGTGAGTGGATTAAACAATCCAATCAAAAGGCAGTTATTGTAAGATGGATTTTTTTTTTTTTTTTTTTTTTTTTTTTTTTTGCGGTACGCAGGCCTCTCACTGTTGTGACCTCTCCCGCTGCGGAGCACAGGCTCCAGACATGCAGGCTCAGCAGCCATGGCTCATGGGCCCAGCTGCTCCGTGGCATGTGGGATCTTCCTGCACTGGGGCACGAACCCATGTCCCCTGCATTGGCAGGCAGACTCTCAACCACTGCGCCACCAGGGAAGCCCTGTAAGATGGATTTTTAAAAGAGATCCAACTATATGTTATATACTGGAGGAACACTGTATTTTATTATTTTTATTGAAGTATAGTTGATTTCCAATATTATACTCGATTCAGTTGTACAACATAGTGACACAATATTTTTATAGATTATATTCCATTTAATGTTATTATAAAACACTGGCTGTATTCCCTGAGCTGTACAATATATCCTTGTAGCTATTTATTTTATACATAGTAGTTAGTACCTCTTAATCATCTACCCCTATTTTGCCCCTCCCCTCATCCCTCTCCCCACTAAAAACCACTAGTTTGTTCTCTATATTTGTGAGTCTACTTGTATTTTGTTATATTCATTCATTTATTTTTTAGAGTCCACATATAAGTGATATCATACAGTATTTGTCTTTCTCAGCCTGACTTATTTGATGAAGCATAATACCCTCCAGGTCCATGCATGTTGCTATAAATGACAAAAAAAATTATTCTTTTTCATAGCTGAGTAATATTCTATCATATATGAATATGTATATTATATATATATATATATATATATATATATATATATATATATATATATACACACCACATCTTCTTTATCCATTGATCTGTTGATGGACAGTCAGGTTGCTTCCACATCTTGGCTATTCTAAATAATGCTGCTATAAACCTTGGCGTGCATGTATCTTTTCACATTCGTGTTTTCTGGGTTGTTATTGGATATATACCCAGGAGTGGAATTGCTGGATCATATGGTAGTTCTATTTCTAGTTTTTGGAGGAACCTCCATACTGTTTTCCATAGTGGCTACACAAATATACAATCCCATCAACAGTGTACTAGGGCTCCCTTTTCTCCACAGCCTTGCCAACATTTGTTATTTGTGGTCTTTTTGATGATAGTCATTCTAACAGATGTGAGGTGACATCTCATTGTGGTTTTGATTTACATTTCTCTGATGATTAGCAATGTTGAGCATCTTTTCATGTGCCTGTTGGCCATCTGAACATCTTCTTTGGAAAAATGTCTATTCAAGCCTTCTGCTCATTTTAAAATCAGTTTTTTTTTGATATTGAGTTGTATGAGCTGTTTATATATTTTGGATTAACCCCTTATTGGTCATATCATTTGCAAATATTTTTTCCCACTCGGTTGTCTTTTCATATTGTTAATGGTTTCCTTTGCTGTGCAAAAGCTTTTAAGTTCAATTAGGTCCCATTTTTTATATTTGCTTCTGTCTCCTTTGCCTTAGGAGACAGATCCATAAAAATATTGCTACTATTTATGTCAAAGAGTGTTCTGCCTGTGTTTTATCCTAGGAGTTTTATGATTTCTGGTCCTACATTTAGATTTTTAATCCATTTTGAGTTTATTTTTGTATGAGATGTGAGAAAATGTTCTAATTTCATTCTTTTACATGTAGCTGTCCAGTTTCCCAGCACCAATAACTGAAGAGACTGCCTTTTCCTCCATTATATATTCTTGCCTACCTTGTTGTAGATTAATTGACCATAAGTGTATGAGTTTATTTCTGGGCTCTCTATTCTGTTCCATTGATCTATGTGTCTTTTTGTGCCAATAAATCAGTGAGCACGATACCTCCAGCTTTGCTCTTCTTCTCAAGGTTGCTTTGGCTATTGGGGGGATTCTTTTCAGATTTCCATATAGGTTTTAGGATTATTTGTTCTGGTTTTGTGCAAAATGTCATTTTAATAGGGACTGTGTTAAATCTGTAGATTGCTTTGAGTAGTATGGCCACTTTAACAATATTAATACTTCCAACCCATGAACATGGGATTATCTTTCCATTTGGGGGGATCATCTTTAATTCCCTTCACCAGTGTTTCATAGCTTTCAGAGTATAGTCTTTCACCTCCTTGGTTAAGTTTACTACTAGCTATTTTATTCTTTTTGATACAATTTTAAACAGGATTGTTTTATTACTTTCTCTTGCTGATAGTTCATTATGAGGGTATAGAAAAGCAACAGAGGGCTTCCCTGGTGGTGCAGTGGTTAAGAATCTGCCTGCCAATGCAGGGGACACGGGTTCGAGCCCTGGTCCGGGAAGATCCCACATGCTGTGGAGCAACTAAGCCCGTGTGCCACAACTACTGAGCCTGCGCTCTACAGCCCACAAGCCACAACTACTGAAGCCCATGTGCCACAACTACTGAAGCCCGTGCACCTAGAGCCTGTGCTCTGGAACAAGAGAAGCCACTGCAATGAGAAGCCTGTGCACCGCAACAAAGAGTAGCCCCCTCTCGTCGCAACTAAAGAAAGCCCACACACAGCAACGAAGATCCAACACAGCCAAAAAATAAATAAATAAAAAATAAATATATAAGTCTGCCTCCCTTTACATATGTTGGTCCCTAATAAATATCTTTAAAAAAAAGAAAAGTAACAGATTTCTTTATATTAATCTTGTATCCTACAACTTTACTGAATTCATTTATTAAGTTCTAAAAGTTTTCTGATGGAGACTTGAGGGTTTTCTATATATAGTATCATGTCATCTGCAAATAGTGAGTTTTACTTCTCCCCTTCCAGTTTGGATGCCTTTTATTTCTTTTTTTTTGCCTGATGCTGTGGCTAGGACCTCCAATACTATGTTAAATAGACGTGGCAAGAGAGGGCATCTTTGTCTTGTTCCTGTTTTTAGAGGAAAAGCTTTCATCTTTTCACCACTGAGTATGATATTAACTGTGGGTTTGCCATATATGGCCTTTATTATGTTGAAATATGTTGCCTCTATATCCACGTTGATGAGAGTTTTTATCATGAATGGATGATGGATTTTGTCAAATGCTATGAGATGACCATGCATCTATTGAGATGACCATGTGATTTTTATCCTTCCTTTTGTTAATGTGATGTATCACATTGATTGATTTGTAGGTACTGACCCACCTTTGCATCCCTGGAATAAATCCCACTTGATCGTGGTGTATGATCCTTTTTATATATTGCTGAATTCAGTTTGCTAATATTTTGTTGAGGACTTTTGCATCTATATGCATCAGAGATATTGGCCTGTAATTCTTTTTGTAGTGTCTTGTCTGGTTTTGGAATCAGGGTAATGGTGGCCTCTGGGAATGAATTTGGGAGTGTACTCTCTTCAATTTTTTGGAATAGTTTGAGAAGGATAGGTATTAGTTCTTTATATGTTTACTAGAATTCCCCTATGAAGCTGTCTGGTCCTGGACTTTTGTTTGCTAGGAGTATTTTTTATTACAAGTTCTATTTCACTATTTATTATTGGTCAGTTGAGGTTTTTTACTTCTTCCCAATTCAGTCTTGGAAGGTTGTATGTTTCTAGAAATTTATCCATTTCTTCTAGGTTGTCCAATGTTTTGGCATATAACTATTTGTAGTATTCTCTTATGATATTTTGTATTTCTGTTAATCAGATGTTATTTCTCCTCTTTTGTTTCTTATTTTGTTTATTTGGGTCCTCTTTTCTTCATGAACCTTGCTAAAGGTTAATCATCTTGTTTGTCTTTGCAAACAACCAGCTCTTGGTTTCATTGATCTTTTCTATTGTTTTGGAGGGGTCTCTATTTTATTTATTTCTTCTCTGATTTATTATTTCCTTCCTTCTGCTGACTTTGGGCTTTGTTTGTTCTTCTTTTTACAATTTCTTTAGATGTTAGATTGTTTGTTTCAATTTTTTCTTGTTTCTAGAGGTAGTTCTGTATCATTACAAATTTCCATCTTGGAACTGCTTTGCTGTGTCCCATAGATTTCTGGACATTGTGTTTTTATTTTCATTTGCCTCAGGTATTTTCTGATTTCCTCTTTGATTTATTCATTGACCTATTGGTTTTTAGTAGCATGTTGTTTAGTCTCCACATGTTTTTGTTTTTTTCATTTTTCTTCCTGTAATTGATTTCTTGTTTCATACTGTTCTGGTAGGAAAAAATACTTGATATAATTTCTACCCTCTTAAATTTGTTGAGACTTGTTTTGTTGCCTAGCATGTGATATATCCTGGAGAACATTCCATGTGCACTTGAAAAGAATGTGTATTCTGGGATGGAATATCCTGCAGATATCAATTAAGTCCAATTGCTCTACTGTATCATTTATGACCATTGTTTCCTTATTGACTTTCTGCCTGGATGATCTATCCATTGATGTAAGTGGGTTGTTGAAGTCCACTACTATTATCATATTATTGTCAATTTCTCACTTTATGTCTACTAATATTTGCTTTATGTATTTAGGTGCTCCTGTATTAGGTGCACATGTATTAATGACTGTTGTATCCTCTTCTTGTATTAATCCCTTTATCATTATATAATGCCCTTCTTTGTCCTTGGTATAGACTTTATTTTAAAGTCTACTTTATCTAATATGAGTATTGCTACCTCCACTTTCTTGCCATTTCCATTTGCATGAAATATTTTTTCTATCCCTTCACTTTCAGTCTGTGTGTGCTTTTAGCTCTGAAGTGAGTCTCTTGTAAGGAACATATAGATGAGTCTTATTTTCTTTATCCAATGAGCCACCCTCTATCTTTTGATTGGAGCACTCAGTTCATTGACATTTAAAGTGATTATTGATAGGAATGTTCTTATTGCCTTTTTAGTAACTGTTTTCTGACTGTTCTGGTAATTCTTCTCTTTTCCTTTTCACTTCTTTTAGTTTCTTCACTTGTTGTTTGATGATTTTCTTAAGTGGTATGTTTGTGTTCCTTTCTCTCTAGTTTTTGTGTATCTACTGTAGGTTTCTGATTTGTGGCTACCATGGGGTTCATATATGTTGACCTATAACTATATGTACTTGTTTCAAACTGGTAGTCATTTCAATACAAACACCTTCTAAAAGATCTTTTTTTATTCCCTTCTTTTTTACTTTTTTTACTCCCCTCTCCCACATTTTTATGTTTTGGCTGTCATATTTTATATCTTCATGTTTATTCCTTAACTGTTTATTATAGTTATAGTTAATTTTACAATTTTTGTCTTTTAATCTTTATTCTAGCTTATTTATTTAAGTGGTTGATCCACATCCTTTACTGTATATATTTGCCTTTTCTAGTGGGATTTTTCCTTTCCTATAGATTCTTACTTCTTGTTGTAGCTCTTTCTTTGCAACTTAGAGAAGACCCTTTAACATTTCTTTTAGGGTCAGTTTAGTATTGATGAACTCTTTTAGTTTTGGCTAGTCTGAGAAGTTCTTTCTCTCTCTGCCAGTTCTGAATGATAATCTTGCTGGGTAGAGTATCCTACTTTGTAGGGTTTTCCCTTTCAACATTTTAAATATATTATGCCACTCCCTTCTGGCCTGCAAAGTTTCTGCAGAAAAATCAGCTGATAGCCTTATGGGGGTTCCATTATATATGACTCTGTTTTTCTCTTGCTGCCTTTAGAATCCTCTCTTTAATTTTTGCCATTTTAATTATGATATGTCTTGGTGTGGGTCTGTTTGAGACCCTCTGTGCTTCCTGAACCTGGATATCTGTTTCTTTCTTCAGGCTCAGGAAATTTTCAGCCATAATTTCATCAAATATATTTTTGACCCCTTTCTCTCTCTGTTCTCCTTCTTGGATTACTTTAATGTGAATGTTGGTATACTCTGTGTTGTCCCAGAGGCCCCTTAAACTGTTCTTATTTAATTTTTTTTTGTTTTGCTATTCTGATTGTGTGATTTCCATTATTCTATATTCTGGATCACTTACACGTTCTTCTGTATCACTTAGTCTTCTGTTAATTCCTTCTAGTGTGCTTTTCATTTCAGTTTTTATACTCTTCAGCTCTGATGGGTTCTTTTTTATATTTGCTAGGTCCTTGTTAACATTCTGTGTTCATCTATTTTTTTCCCAAGTTCAGTTAGCATTTTCTGACTAATGCTTTGAACTCTTTACCTGGTAAATTATTTATCTCTGTTTCATTAATTGTTTTTTCAGGGTTTTTAAAAATTGTTCTTTGGTTTGAAACGAATTCCTTTGTCTTCTGATTTTGTTTAACTTTCTCTGTGTCTATGAAATTAGGTGAAACAGTTACCTATCCTGGTCTTGAAGGGGTGTTCTTGTGTGGGGACATCTTTATACAGTCTGCATGTGCCCAGTGGCTTTGGTGGGAGAGTTGGATCTGAAGTGAGCACAGGTCATGTCTTCCCCTAGTGTTTGATGGCAGTTATCACCTTGGTGGGAGGTGGGACTGGAGATGGAGGCGCGAGAGCCAGAGCCAGGGCTTCTCCTATGCTCAGTGGTCAGTACCAGGGTCAGGGTTGGGTGCCAAGGTGCTAGAGCAGAAGCCCTGAGGGTAGGGTCTGAGCTGGCTCTGTTCCTTCTAAGTGTGTGCTCTCCCCACTCCTGGCAACAGCACCTTCACCCCAGAAGGTAGCAGTGCTGGAGCAAGGGGTGTTGAACTAGGCTCCTGGTATGGGTCACAGCACGTGCTGGGGTGGTCCCAGAACACCAGTCAGAGTTCCAGACTGCTCCTGATCTGCTGCCTCTGTGAGCACCAGTAAGGCTGCCCTAGCCCCATTCAGATGCAGTGCCAGGTATGAGCCATCTCTGTCCCAACCAAGTGTACACCTTCCTTGGCAATGGCAGCCTTTGTCCTAGTGCAGAGCTCTGTTGAAACAGCTAGCCAGGATGGAGCAAGTGCTCAGCATGGGCCAGTGCACACAGTGGGATAGTCCTGGCATGTCAGTCAGAGTTCCAGACTACTTCTGATCTGCCACCTCTGCAAACACCAGTAATGGCTGACCTCACCCCATTCAGATGCAGTGCTGGCTCTTAGCTGGCTCTGTCCCCACTAAGTGTGCACTCTGCTCAGCAACAGTAGCCTTCATCCTAGTGGGGAGCTGTGCCAGAGCTAGAGGGGTCAGGGAATGCACTGGGGTGGTCACGGGAAACCAGCCAAAGCCCCAGGCAATTTCAATCTGATTCCTCCACCTTGTTCCTAGGAGTAAGCAAGCATGTGCACACTCTTCATGAGTAGAGTCTGAGTTTCTTACATCCCTCCTGTACGTACCACTGGTTTTCAATCCAGCTAAGGGGACTCATATTCCTCTTATCGAACCCCTGGGTTGGGGTGCCCAATACATGGTTCGAACCCCTCCCCAGGGAGGATCTCCTAGCCTGTGATATTCCCTTCTGTGTCCCCTCCTGGAGGCACAGGTCCTGACCTGATTGCTTTTCCTCCCTTCCTAACTGACTCTGTATGGATCTTTCTTTACAGGCTCAATTGTAGAAGAATCTTTCTGCCAGTCTCCAGTTTGTTTTCAGTGAGAATTACTCCACTTGTAGATGTATTTTTGATGTGTTTGTGTGGGACGTGAGCTCAGTGTCTTCCTACTCCACCGTCATGATCTCCTCCCCACAGGAGAAACACTTTAGATCAAAGATACAAATAGGTTGAAAATAAAAGGATGGAAAAATATATACCATGCAAACAGCAACCATAAGAAAACTGGAATGGCTAGACTAATATCAGACAAAATAGACTTTAAGAATAAAATGTTGCTAGAGATAAAAGGGACATTTTATAATGACAAACACATCAGGAATATATAATAATTATAATATACATGTACCGAACAACAGAACCCCAACATATGTGAAGCAAAAATTGACAGAATTGAAGGGGAAAAAAAGAGAATTCAACAATAATAGTTGGAGACTTAAATATCCCACTTTCAATAATGGCTAGAACAACAGAACAGAAGATCAGGAAGGAAACTGAAGACTTAAACAACACTATACACAAACTAGACCTAATAGATATCTATAGAACACCATGTCCAACAATAGAAGATTATACATTCCTCTGAAGTGCACATGGAACATTCTCTAGGATAGACTATATGCTAGGCCTCAGTAAATTTTAAGGGAATGAAATTGTACAAACTATATTCTCCAATCACAATGGAGTAAAATTAGAAATTAAGTAACAGAAAAATTTGGAGGAATTAACAAATATGTGGAAAATTAAACAATGCATTCCTGGAAAAGCAAGGGTTGTTTTTAAAAAATATTTATTTATTTGGCTGCATTAGGTCTTAGTTGCAGCATGCGGGATCTTCATTGCAGCCTGTGGGCTTCTCTCTAGTTGCGGAGCACAGGCTCTCTAGTTGCAGCAAGTGGGCTCAGTAGTTATGGCACATGGGCTTAGTTGCCCCATGGCATGTGGGATCTTAGTTCCCCGACCAGGGATCAAACCTGTGTCCCCTGCATTAGAAGGTGGATTTTTTTTTAATAATCCTGGCTTTTATTATATTTATTTATTTATTTATTTACTTACTTACTTACTTATTTTTGGCTGTATTGGGGCTTCGTTGCTGCACACAGGCTTTCTTTAGCTGCAGTGAGCAGGGGCTATTCTTTGTTGCAGTGCACAGCCTTGCAGTAGCTTCTCTTGTTGTGGAGCATGGGCTCTAGGTGTGTGGGCTTCAGTAGTTGTGGCACGTGGGCTCAGTAGTCGTGGCTCATGGGCTCTAGAGCACAGGCTCAGTAGCTGTGGCGCATGGGCTTCGTTGCTCCACGGCATGTGGGATCTTCCTGGACCAGGGCTCAAACCCGTATCCCCTGCATTGGCAGGTGGATTCTATTTTTTTTGTGTGTGTGTGCTACGCGGGCCTCTCACTGTTGTGGCCTCTCCCATTGCGGAGCACAGGCTCCAGACGCGCAGGCTCAGCGGCCATGGTTCACGGGCCCAGCTGCTCCGCAGCATGTGGGATCTTCCCGGACCAGGGCACGAACCTGTGTCCCCTGCATCAGCAGGCAGACTGTCAACCACTGCGCCACCAGGGAAGCCCTGGTAGGTGGATTCTTAACCACTGGACCACCAGGGAAGTCCCAAGCAAGGGTTTAAAAGAAGAAATCACAAGGGAATTTAGAAAATACTATGAGATGAATAAAAATGCAAACATGATATACCAAAACTTATAGAATGCCACTAAAGCAATGCTTACAAGAACTGTATAAATGTAAATGCCTCCATTAAAAAAGAAAGATCTCAAATCAGCAACTTAACCTTCCATTTGAAGACACTGGGGAAAAAAGAGAAAACTAAAATGAAAGCAAACAGAAGAAAGAAAATAATAAGGATTAGAATGGAAACTAATAAAATAGAGACTAGAAAAACAATACAGAAAGTCAATGAAATTAAAGGTTGAATCTCTGAAAAGATCAAAAAAAAACTGCCAAACCTTTAGCTAGACCGATGAGGAAAAGAAGACTCAAATTACTAAAATCAGAAATGAAAGTGGACACTTCACTACTCACATTAGAAATACAAAAAAGGGGGCTTCACTGGTGGCACAGTGGTTGACAGTCCACCTGCTGATGCGGGGGACGCAGGTTCATGCCCTGGTCTGGGAGGGTCCTGCGTGCTGCGGAGCAGCTGGGCCCGTGAGCCATGGCCGCTGAGCCTGCACATCTGGAGCCTGTGCTCTGTGGCGGGAGAGGCCGCAGCAGTGAGAGGCCTGCATACCACACAAAAAAAGAAATACAAAAAAGATTATTAGGGAATGCTATGAAATACTGTATGGCAACAAATTAGATAACCTAGTTGAAATAGACAATTTCCTAGAAAGACACAAAGTAAAATTACTCAAGAACAAATCATGGACTTCCCTGGTGGCACAGTGGTTAAGAATCTGCTTGCCAATGCAGGGGACACAAGTTCAAGCCCTCGTCCGGGAGGATCCCACATGATGTGGAGCAACGAAGCCCATGCACCACAACTACTGAGACTGCACTCTAGAGCCTGCGTGCCACAACTCCTGAGCCTGCGTGCCACAACTACTGAAGCCCATGAGCCTAGAGCCTGTGCTCTGCAACAAAGAGAAGCCACCACAATGAGAAGCCTGCACACCACAATGAAGAGTAGCCCTTGCTTGCCACAACTAGAGAGAAAGCCCATGTACAGCAACGAAGACCCAATGCAGCCAAAACTAAATTAATTAATTAATTAATTAATTAAAAAAGAAGAAATTGAAAATGTGAATAGGTCTAAATAATAAAAAGGTTGAAATGGTAATCAAAATGCTTCCCACAAGGAAAAGCCCAGACACAGATGACTTCACTAGTGAAGTCTACCAAACATTTAAGGAAGAGTTAATACTAATTTTTCATAAACTCTTCCAAAAAAATAAGAGGGGGAACACTTCCCAACTCATTCTATGAGGTCATTATAACCCTGATACCAAAACCAGAAACACCACTACAAAAGAAAATTACAGAATCTCTTATGACCATAGACACACACACACACACACACACACACACACACACACACATTAATCCAGCAATACATAAAAGGAATTATAAACCATGCCCAAGTAGGATTTATCCCAATAATGCAAGGTTGGTTTAACATCCAAAAATCAATTGGTGCAAAACATCATATCAATAGAATAAACAAAAACTATATTATCACCTCAATAGACACAGAATGACAAACTTCAAAAACCTTTCATGATAAAAAGCATTCACTAAAGCAGGGAAAAAGGGAACTTCCTCAACCTGGTAAAGGGCATGTATGAAAAACCCACAGCTAACATAATATTTCATGGTAAAAGACTGAATGTTTTTCCCTAAGTTCAGGAGCAAGACAAGTATGCCTACTCTTGCCACTTGTATTCAACACTGTATTGGAGGATCTAGCCAGGGCAATTAGGCAAAAAAAAAGAAAGAAAAAGAAAAAGGAAAAGAAATACAAAGCATCCAGACTGGAAAAAAAAAGTAAAACTATCTCTATTTGTAGATGACATACTCTTGTATATAGAAAATCCTAAGAAATCCACTAGAAAATAATTAGAATTAATACATGAATTCAGCAGCATTGCAAAATATGAGATAAATATACAAAAATTGATGGTATTTCTATACACTTGCAAAGAACAATCTAAAAATGAGATTAATGAAACAGCATCATTTATAAGCATTAAAAAGAATTGCAAATAAATATATCAAAAGCACAACATGTATACTCTGAAAACTATAAAACATTGTTAAAAGAACTTGAATAAGAACTAAATAGGAACTTCCCTGGTGGTCCAGTGGTTAAGACTCCACACTTCCATTGCACAGGGCACAGGTTCAATCCCTGGCTGGGGAACAAAAATCCCTCATGGCGCATCCAAATAAATAAATAAAATGGAAAAGACCTCATTTTACAAAAAAGAAGGAAATAAGTGGAAAGACAACCCATTTCATGGATGACATTTTAACAATATTAGACATAATATTGTTAGACATTTTAACAATATTAGACATAATGTCTAATGTCTAACATAATGTCTAACATTGTTAAAATGTCAGTACTCCCCAAATTGATGTGTAGATTCAAAGTAATCTCCACCAAATTTCCATCTGTTTTCTTCACAGAAATTTATAAACTGAAACTAAAATTCATATGGAAATTCAAGGGACCCAGAAGGTCAAAACAATCTTGAAAAAATGAAACAAGGCTAGAGGAATCACATTTCTCAATTTTAAAACTTACTAAACACAGCTACAGTAATCAAGATAGTGTAGTTCTGGAATTAGGGACAGACATATAGATCAATGGAACAGAATTAAGAGCCTAGAAATAAACCCATGTATATGTCGTCAATTGATTTTTGAAAAGGGTGCCAAATACATTCAATAGGGAAAGAGTTGTCTTTTCAACAAATGGTGCTGGGAACATTGGATAGCCACATTCAAAAGATAAAGTTGGACCTTTATCTTACATCATATACAAAATTAACTCAAATTGTGAGAGAGTGGCAGGGACATATACACACTACCAAATGTAAATTAGATAGCTAGTGGGAAGCTGCCGCATAGCACAGGGAGTTCACCTCTGTGCTTTGTGACCACCTAGAGGGGTGGGATAGGGAGGGTGGGAGGGAGGGTGATGCAAGAGGGAAGAGATATGGGAACATATGTATATGTATAACTGATTCACTTTGTTGTAAAGGAGAAACGAACACACTATTGTAAAACAGTTATACTCAAATAAAGATGTTTAAAAAATTAACTCAAATTGGATCAAAGACCTAACTGTAAATATTCATTACCTTGGATTGGGCAATGGATTCTTAGGTATGACACCAAAGACATGAGTAATCAAAGAAAAAAATAGATGTACTGCACTAACAAAAATTTTAAACTTTGATATTTCAAAGAACATATCAATTAAGTGAAAAGACTTTCCATCAATAAAAGGATCCATGGCAAGATAGTCCATGTCAGATCCCAGGAGAATAAGACATGAGCTCCCCAAATATAAGCAGGGGATAAAGAACTTGGACAAGGAGAATGAAGAGGTCATAGCTGTAAACTGCATCTAAATTAAATTTCTTACAATTTTAAAGTACAAGACATCCAGGATTATGAAGATCTCTCCAACTGCAATCAACTTATCTAACTTTATTCTTGAAGGTAATCTCACATACCCAAATTCAAAATGCTCAGAGATAACATAAATAAGAGATACCACTTTACCTATGAGAATAACTACTTAGAGAAAGCAGATGCACAGGTACCTGAGATGCACAGGACACTTAGAAAGAGACAATTCAGCAGGGAAACTATTTTTAAAGTACAAAAATTTACTTGGGGAGGAGAATTCAGAGGATGATTTATTTAGACAATAATTTGTGTTTTATTCTCTCTTCTATGAAACATCAAAAAATGAGAGGTATTAGACCCTCCCCATTCTAAATCAGTAGTCACACGAACATGTCCAGAATCTAGGCTCCCTAAGTCAAGGACCTTAATGACTGTTCTGTGACATAACCTAAAATAAGAAGTTGACAAACACATGAAAGACAAAAATCCCCCAGTTCCTGCCATCAGATTTTGTTTGAGAGATGGCAGCTTATAAAAAGGCACTGGGATAGAAAGTTGTTAAAATATCTGGGGGAAGAAATAACTCAGATTTAGAGGAAAAGGTGGAGCATCTCCAGGACAAAGAGGAAAGAAGGTACTAGACTTCCAGGGAGTAATGAAAAAAGAAAAAGAAAGAAAGTGAAAAGGCAACTCACAGAATGGGAGAAAAATATTTGCAAATCATATATATGTTAAGGGACTTATATCAAAAATATATAAATTCTGGGCTTCCCTGGTGGCGCAGTGGTTGAGAGTCCGCCTGTCGATGAAGGGGACATGGGTTCGTGCCCAGGTCTGGGAAGATCCCACATGCCGCGGAGCAGCTGGTCCCGTGAGCCATGGCCGCTGAGCCTGCGTGTCCAGAGCCTGTGCTCCGCAACGGGAGAGGCCATAAAAATGAGTCCCACAAACCGCAAAAAAAAAAAAAAAAAAAAAAAATTAATTAATTAATTAAAAAATATATATATATAAATTCTTACAACTTAATACTAAAACAAATAATCCAATTAAAAATTGACAAAGGAGCCTTCCAATTTCTAGTCTGGCATATAAGGAGAAGTCACCACTCCATCTTAACAAGTAAAAAGCTGAACAGGGCTTCCCTGGTGGAGCAGTGGCTGAGAGTCCGCCTGCTGATGCAGGAGACACGGGTTCATGCCCTGGTCCGAGAGGATCCCACATGCCACGGAGTGGCTGGGCCCGTGAGCCATGGCCACTGGGCCTGTGTGTCTGGAGCCTGTGTTCCACAACAGGAGAGGCCACAACAGTGAGAGGCCCGCATACCACACACACAAAAAAAGCTGAACAAACTAAAAAAATCAACAACTCTTCTAGATCTGTCAGTGAGGTAACAAGGCAAACACTGCCCCTAAAATTGCAAAAGACAAACAGGCAGATACAGAGAATCACAACTTGCCAGAACAGAAACCCATGAGCAGAAACCTCTATGGGAACCAGTACTGGGGTAGAAAATTCTGAACTATTGATGAAATGGTGGAGTATCAGAGTCGACAAGCCTGAGAGATTAAAAAAAAAAAAGCCAGGGCAACCCAGTCATGGGGAACCCCCAACTCTCAGGATTCCAGTAGTAGGAGGAGAAAGTAATCATTTTGAAATATGCTACACCATTCTGTTCTACCCTTAAGAGAAACTATTTCACCAGAGCCTAATCTATTGGGGTTTCATCAGAGCCTAACCAACTTAGAGGAAGGGAAATACCCAACTCTTGCCCCCTCTAAACACCCTGTACCACCTAAGTAGGGAGAAAAAACTGAGAGACACATAAAGTTCACAGCCCAGGGACACAGGCTCACTAAAAGAATAAGACTTAATCAGAGGATTATTAAACACTTCTCCTCCCACCATACCTTACCAGTACATTACTACAGTCCTATTTACCAAAGTTCCTTTTACCTCATACACCATGTCTGGCTTCCAGTGAAAAATTACAGGGCATGCCAAAAGGCAAAATACAGTTTGAAGTGAAAGAACAAACATCAGAACCAGACTCAGACATACCTGATGCTAGAATTATCAGGCCATGAATTTAAAACAACTATGATAAATATGCTAGGGGCTGTAATGGAAAAAGCAGATAATGTGCAAGAACAGATGAGTAATTTAAGCAAAGAGATGAAAATTTGAAGAAAGAATCAAAAAGATTTTCTAGAGATCAAAAACACTGTAAAAGAAATTAAGAATGCCTTTGACAGGCTCATTAGTAGACTGCACATGGCTGAGGAAAGGATCTCTGAGCTTGAGGATATATCAATAGAATCCTCCAGAAATAAAAAGCAAAGTAAAAAAAAGACATTTTTTTTTAAAAAGGAAAAGACTATCTAAGAACTGTGGGTCAACAAAAATAAAAGTGTAATATATGCATAATGGGTATACCAGAAGGAGAAAAAATTAAAAAAAGGAACAGAAGAAATTTTTCTCATTCTAAATTGATCTTAAATACCAGTTTGCTCAAATAGCAACAGTGTATTCAATTATGTTTGCTTGTGTGTGTGTGTTTATAATGAAGCAAAATGAGTGACAGCAATGATACAAAGAACGGGAGGGAGGAATTAGGATTATTTTGTTATTATAAGGCACTCATGCTACCTGTGAAGCAGTATACAGTCATCCCTAGGTATCCACAGGGGATTGTTTCCAGGAGCCCCCAATCCGTGCATGCCCAACTCCCTTATATAAAATGGCATAGTACAGTTGCCCCTCCATATCTGCAGGTTTCACATCTGTAGATTCAACCAACCACAGATGGAAATTTCAATATGCAGTTAGTTGAATCCACAGATGCAAAACCCATGAATACAGAGGGCTAACTGTATATTTATTGGAAAAAAAATCTGCATATAAGTGGACCTGTGCATATTGTTCAAAGGTCTACTGTAGTGGTATTTGAAAAGTAAACTTGGACTAGCTATAAATGTATATGGAAAACTCTAGGGCAACTACTAAAAAGAGAAAAAAAAAGTATAATTGACATACTAAGAAAGGAGACAAAAAGGAACCATAAAAAATGTTCAGTTAAAACCACAGAAGACAGAAAAAGAATGGAAGATGAAAATGGGAACAAAGAACAAGAGCAGCAAATAGAAAACACTAATGAATATTAGTGATAAATTAGTGATAAATATTATCACTTTGAATGTTAATGGTCTAAATGTACCTATTAAAAGACAGAGGTTGTCAGAGTGAATAAAAAAATAAGACCCAGCTATATGCTGTCTACAAAAAGCCCATTTTAAATATAGACACACATAGATTAAAAGGAAATGGATGGAAATCACAGCAAGATCCTTTTTGACCCACCTCCTAGAGAAATGGAAATAAAAACAAAAATAAGCAAATGGGACCTAACAAAACATAAAAGCTTTTGCACAGCAAAGGATACCATAAACAAGACCAAAAGACATCCCTCAGAATGGGAGAAAATAGTTGCAAATGAAGCAACTGACAAAGGATTAATATCCAAAATTTATAAGCAACTCATGCAGCTCAATAACAAAAAAACAAACCACCCAATCCAAAAATGGGCAGAAGACCTAAATAGACATTTCTCCAAAGAAGATATACAGATTGCCAACAAACACATGAAAGAATGCTCAACATCATTAATCATTAGAGAAATGCAAATCAAAACTACAATGAGATATCATCTCACACCGGTCAGAATGGCCATCATCAAAAAATCTAGAAACAATAAATGCTGGAGAGGCTGTGGAGAAAAGAGAACACTCTTGCACTGCTGGTGGGAAGGTTAATTGATACAGCCAGTATGGAGAACAGTATGGAGGTTCCTTAAAAAACTACAAATAGAACTACCATATGACCCAGCAATCCCACTACTGGGCATATACCCTGAGAAAACCATAATTCATAAAGAGTCATGTACCAAAATGTTCATTTCAGCTCTATTTACAATAGCCAGGACATGGAAGCAACCTAAGTGTCCATCAACAGATGAATGGATAAAGAAAATGTGGCACATATATACAATGGAATATTACTCAGCCATAAAAAGAAGCAAAACTGAGTTATTTGTAGTGAGGTGGATGGACCTAGAGTCTGTCATACAGAGTGAAGTAAGTCAAAAGGAGAAAAACAAATACCGTATGCTAACACATATATATGGAATCTAAGAAAAAAAAATGTCATGAAGAGCCTAGGGGTAGGACAGGAATAAAACGCAGACCTACTAGAGCATGGCCTTGAGGATATGGGGAGGGGGAAGGGCAAGCTGTGACAAAGTAAGAGAGTGGCATGGACATATATACACTACCAAACGTAGGGTGGGTAGCTAGTGGGAAGCAGCTGCATGGCACAGGGAGATCAGCTAGGTGCTTTGTGACCACCTACAGGGGTGGGATAGGGAGGGTGAGAGGGAGGGAGATGCAAGAGGGAAGAGATATGGGAACATATGTATAACTGATTCACTTTGTCGTAAAGCAGAAACTAGCACACCATTGTAAAGCAATTATACTCCAATAAAGAAGTTTTTTAAAAAAGTAAATGGATGGGGCTTCCCTGGTGGTGCAGTGTTTGAGAGTCCGCCTGCCGATGCAGGGGACACGGGTTCGTGCCCCAGTCTGGGAAGATCCCACATGCCACGGAGTGGCTAGGCCCGTGAGCCATGGCCGCTGAACCTGCACGTCCGGAGCCTGTGCTCTGCAACGGGAGAGGCCACAACAGTGAGAGGCCTGCGTACCGCCAAAAAAAAAAGTAAATGGATGGAATAAAATACACTATGATAACACTAACAAAAATAAAAAAGAAGAAGAGGTAGTAGCTATATTAATTTCATACAGAGTGGACTCTGAAGCAGGAAAAGTTATCTGGGATAAAGAAGAGCATTACATAATGATAAAAGGGTCACTTCTCCAGGAAGACATAACAATCCTTAATGTATATACAGCCTAACAACAGAGTATCAAATTATGTGAGGCAAAAACTAATAGCATTGTAAAGAGAAATAGATAAATCCAATATCTTGGTTGGAGACTTCAAAATCCCTCTGTCAGGAATGGACAGATCCAGCAGACACAAAATCAGTGAGGATGTAGTTGAACTCAACAATACCATCAATCAACTGGATATAACTGACATCTATAGACTACTTCATACAACAGCAGAATACACATTCTTCTCAAGCTCACATGGACCATGCACCAGGATAAAATACACCTTAACAATTTAAAGAACAGAATTTAAAAGAATAGAAATCATACAATTTCTGCTGTCAGGCCACAGTAGAATGAAACCAGAAATCGTAACAGAAAGATGACTGAAAAAAATCCCAAAATATATGGAGATCAAACAACACACTTCTAAATAACACATGGGTCAAAGGAGAAATCTCAAGAGAAATTTTAAAATATTTTGACTAGATGAAAATGAAAACATAACTTGGGGGTTTCCCTGGTGGTCCAGAGGTAAAGAATCCACCTTACAATGCAGGGGACGCGGGTTCGATCCCTGGTCAGGGAACTAAGGTCCCATATGCCATGGGGCAACTAAGCCCACGTGCCACAACTACTGAGCTCATGCACCTCAACTAGAGAGGCCACGTGCTGCAAACTACAGAGCCCACACACTCTGGAACCTGCACGCCACAACTACAGAGACCATGTGCCCTGGAGCCTGCAAGCCACGACTAGAGAACAGAAAACCCGCACGCCACAACTAGAGAGAAGCCCATGCGTCACAACGAAAGATCCTGCATGCCTCAATGCAGATCCTGTGTGCCACGACTAAGACCCAACACAGCCAAAAATAAATTAAATAAATAAATAAATCTTAAAAAAAAGAAAAGATAACTTATCAAAATGTGTGGGATACCACAAATGCAGTGCTTAGAAAGAAAGTCATAGTATCACATGCATGATAGAAGAACAATCTAAAATCAGTAATCTAAGTTTCCACATTAGGAAACTAGAAAAAGAAGAGCAAATTAAATTCTAAGTAAGCAGAAGAAAAGAAATAATAAGAAATAGAGCAGAAATCAATGAAACTGAAAATAGAAATCAGTAGAGAAAAATCAATGAAACTAAAAGCTGGTTCTTTGAAAAGATCAATATACTACATTATACATTGGATTGTACACTTTAAATGGGTGACGTCTGTGGTGTGTGAATTATACCTCAGTAAAGCTATTTTTAAAAATCAGACCAAAACTATAGAAACAGTAAAAAGACCAGTGGTTGCCAGGGGTTAGGAGAGAGGGACAAATAGGAAGAACACAGAAGATTTTTATGGTGGTGGAACTATTCTGTATGATACTATAATAGTGGCTATATGTCATCACACACATTTGTCAAAACCCACTGAATGTACAATACCAGGAATGAACCCTAATATAAACTATGAACTTTGGGTGATAATAATGTGTCATTGCAGGTTCACTGATTATAAGAAATGCACCACGGGCTTCCCTGGTGGCGCAGTGGTTGAGAGTCTGCCTGCCGATGCAGGGGACACGGGTTCATGCCCCAGTCCGGGAAGATCCCACATGCCACGGAGCAGCTAAGCCCGTGAGTCATGGCCGCTGTGCCGCGCGTCCGGAGCCTGTGCTCCGCAATGGGAGACGCCACAACAGTGAGAGGCCCGCGTACCGCAAAAAAAAAAAGAAAAAGAAAAAAAAGAAATGCACCACTCTGGTGCAGAATGTTGATTGTGGGGGAGGCTGTGTATGCATGGGGTCAGGAGGTACACAGGAACTCTCAGTACTTTTAGCTCAGTTTTGCTGTGCACATAAAACTGCTCTAAAAATAAAGGATATTTAAAAAGAAAAAAAATTTTAAATCAGAGACTCTTCAAATAGAACGTGAAATAACAACACAGAAAATCCTGTACCTTTATACTTTCTCTTACATGGCTACTTTTTAGGCCTAGCAAAACTAGGTCCATAAAAAGCACAGTCCATGTCCTCCTTTGCTATCTAGACTGAGAAGCCTAACTCCTCCTTCTTAACTTGAATAGGCTGGCCAGAGAGCCTCATGAGGACCTCTGTTTTAGACTCCCTGTGGCACTTCAACTCCAGGCATTCTGTTTCACTCTACCCAGACAAGTGACCTAATGAGTTCAATCCAAAAGGTGATCTGTACCATGGAGAAATCTTTACCTTTTATACTCTTACCATCTTCTCTGTTTTCAACTAGCATGGTCTATCTACCTGACCTGTCCTTCATTTTGCCATCTTCCTCAAAATTCAAGATCTAAGTCAAACAAATAAAAATATTAAAAACACGAATGACAAATCTAACTAAAAATACTAATGTTAAAAGCACTGTTCTGGAAGGAAAGTGTAGAAGACCTAATTTGTTACAAACTCAGGAAACAAAGGAAGCTACCCTCCTTCAAACTGGCCTAATTAGCACCCACTAGCCTGATCTCCAAGATGTTCTGACCCTGAAACTTCTTGCTGCAAACTGTTCTGACAAGAAATAACTGATTGCATGCCTACCTGTGAAAAATCATTTATCACAGTATTGAACTTCCATCTCATACACTCTCCTTTCCAATGCCTGATAATAGTGACTGTATACTGAGCTCTACGTATGTGCTAGGCATCATGTTTATGCTTTATATTTTTTTCATTTAATTTGTACAGTAATCATGTAAGTATAAATAATCTATTTGATAGGTAAAGAAACTGAAGTTTGAGAAGGTTAACTAACTTTCCCATGATCACACAGCTAGTAAGTGAAAGAGCTGGGATTCATTCTCTTAACCATTAAATATTAAATAAATCTTTAAAATATGATTATCATCTATATAGAGCTGTTTCTTTAGAAAAAGACACTTCATAACTGAATCACTTTACTGTACACCTGAAACTAACACAACATTGTAAATCAACTATAGTCCAATATAAAATAAAAATTTAAAAAAACAAACAAAAAATAAAATATTGGTATAAAAAGAAAGAAAGAAAGAAAAAGATACTTCATTAAAATTAAACTTCTATCTTAACTTCAAAGCATACTTCCTTCCTATTTAACCTTGCCTTCATAGGTATTTTTATTGCAGTTCAATCTAAGTTTCTTCATTCTTGAAGTCAAGCCAGGTCTCAAAACAGACGTAATTCTCCCAGCATTTTTTTCATGAATACCACTCTAGTGAACTTGTACATAACCCCCAGGGTCATCTCCACCTGTTTTGCTGCTTATGGCCCAAGGCTTAACTTCTACTCTAAGGCCTAAGATTCATATCTAGATTTTTCAGTACTCCCCTCCTTTGCTTTTTTTCTTTCTTGTTCTTTTCAGAGAACAAGGAATTAGTCCATAGGGACTACTCACCTGGCTAGACCAGAATGACATAGATTGCCCCATGAACTGGAATTCTGACAGCCCAAGAGCTCAATATCCCAGGTCACAAATGATGAACAGGACTGTACAGGCAATCGCTTTTTCGTGATCTCTTTTCTGATGGCTACTGGAATGACAAAAAAAAGAAATATTACATCTATAAGAGTAACCATTAAACTCTTTCATATTATTACAGAGTAGAATCAATATAACAAGTCCACAGCATAATCATAAATAATTTTTCTGCTGTTATCAACCAATGCCAAATGTACAGCATTAATATAAAAACAGCTATAAGGCTTCTTGCCAGATAACCAACTCCCCTCCTCCATCCCATTGCCAGCAATTATGCACCTCAGTATCCAATTATTTCAATGTTCTTTCAGTTCATAACAAACGATAGCTAGAATTGAAAATACACCAGATTACCATCACAGCAGTTAATCTTCTTAAAGTTTTCATAGCTGGAGCTCTACATCTACAATTCAGTCTCATTTTTGCTTTACATTTTCTCTTCTCCTACATTCCTATGTTTCTTACACATAGACACAATCACATCAAATAGAGTTAGTCAGGGCAACTGAGATCAAAACCCTCACACTAAAGCAGATCCTACACAGTCTTCTATATATAGTGAATTACATATGGTTCTGGAAAAGAATAGATTATTCCAAAAAGTCAATACATTTTTTACATCTTTATTGGAATATAATTGCTTTACAATGGTGTGTTAGTTTCTGCTTTATAACAAAGTGAATCAGTTATACATATACATATATCCCCATATCTCTTCCCTCTTGCATCTCCCTCCCTCCTACCCTCCCTATCCCACCTCTCTAGATGGTCACAAAGCACCGAGCTGATCTCCCTGTGCTATGCGGCTGCTTCCCACTAGCTATCAGTTTTACATTTGGTAGTGTATACATGTCCATGCCACTCTCTCACTTCGTCACAGCTTACCCTTCCCCCTCCCCGTGTCCTCAAGCCCATTATCTAGTAGGTCTGGGTCTTTATTCCTATCTGGCCCCTAGGCTCTTCATGACCATTTTTTAAATTCCATATATGTGTTAGCATATGGTATATGTTTTTCTCTTTCTCACTTAACTTCACTCTGTATGACAGACTCTAGGTCCATCCACCTCACTACAAATAACTCAATTTCGTTTCTTTTTATGGCTGAGTAATATTCCGTTGTATATGTGTGCCACATCTTCTTTACCCATTCATCTGCTGATGGACACTTAGGTTGCTTCCATGTCCTGGCTATTGTAAACAGAGGTGCAATGAACATTGTGGTACATGACTCAAAAAGTCAATACATTTATAAAGCTCCAATTTTTTTTTGATAGATGGCAAACTTTTTTAAAAAAATATTTATTTTTGGCTGTGCTGAGTCTTCGTTGCTGTGCATGGGCTTTCTCTAGTTGCAGTGAGTGGGGGCTTCTCTTGTTGCAGAGCACAGGCACTCGGCTCGCAGGCTCAGTAGTTGTGGCGCTTAGGCTTAGTGACTCCATGGTATGTGGGATCTTCCTGGACCAGGGCTTGAAACCGTGTCCCCTGCATTGGCAGGTGTATTCTTAACCACTGCACCACCAGGGAAGCCCTACAGCTTCAATTTTCTAATTACAAAAGACCTAAACTCATCAGTCTACTGGATACATTCCTATCAAAATTATGATTTACAGTCACCTTCAATTCCAATGGTGGCATTAATAACTTATCAAATGTACACCAGTTCATATTTGTCACAGTCAAAGTATTCCAAAGCTGTCAAATTGTTTCCCAGCTACCAATACCAGTTCCAGAATTTCCCTAAGATCTAAACAAAATAATTTCAAAAAGTTTCCTTAGTGTACCATCTAACTAATATTTTTAAAATAACCCTAGTTATATTCTAGATTCAAACTAACCACATATATTCCAATATTATCTTCTAATATACTCCTAATTACACCTATGCTTAAGCAAAAAAAAGAACTATCCACCATTTCCTAAAACCTTCTTGCTTTTGGTCTTGTTCATCCATTCAATCTCTATCTCTTCTCCTTAACTCTGGGTATCCAAAATTCTGTTTCCCTTGCAAAGTTCATAATTGGAAGCTACTCATTTTCCTTTATTCATCCCTCCACATAAGTCAAGACCAAGTTAGCATCTTCTCATGTCTTGTTCACTGGATCCCCAAAGTATTATTTTACCATCTTCTCTCAACAGCCCTTCTTTCTTCAAAATTTATACTACTCAGTTTTATCATCCTGTTAATGTTAAATGTCAACTTCTAGATCTCTCCCTGACATTCACTGAGGACTTTGGTACCAACGGTTTTCTTTCCCCTTTTCATCCTGAAAGGCTTCACTATCCCCCCTTGATGATCTAACATCCAAACTTCACAGCTCTATGACATATCCTATTTTAATTTCTTCAGCTCAACTCCATTTCAGTCATCCATTTCTGTAGTGACACCTGGGATGGCTCTACCTCCAAAACCAGAGTCCACACTCAGAACTACCTGTTTTTCTACCTGTCCTACACCTTACACTACTTGAATTTACCCTTCAACTTTCCCAAGGCCTTTGATTCGTCAACCCTCTTACCTATTCTCCAAGGCCTCAATGTGTCTTTGGACTTCACTTCCTTCTCTAATTAGGAAAGATTCCATGGACAATGGGACTTCAATGACAGTAACCAGCACTCTCAATTCTCCTATCCCCTTGATTTTCCACCATACCTACCCTGCCAATCCCCACCCACAAATCAACCCAACTATCTCTATTTGCTATTCCTATTTATAGATTCCAAACTACTACTGAGTAAAATCCTCTACTCCTGACCACTAGTTTTCCCTCCACTCAAGTGATCTTCCATTGCTATCAGAATGATCTTATAAAACATAAATTAAGCAGGACTTCAGGAATGGCAAAATGAGGGTTTCAGCTAATTGTCTCCCCCCAAAACAATGATACAACTACAAATTTGTCAAAAACAACCATTTCAGGATTCTGGAAATAGACCAAAATTAAATAATAAATTAAGAAGTATTTAAGAAAACCTACTGAACCTTGGGTAAGAACAGTGGGAATCTATGGTGTTTTAGCCTGAGGCTGTTCACATTCCCACCTCCCTCCCCAGCTCTACTGGAGCTGATTTTACAAGGGTAGGCCAAGTCAATCCATAAAAACCAACAACTTGGCTGCTGGAGGGGAATTACTTGTATAGGAATGAGCTCAAAAAAAGTTCTATGCCCAGGAGTGTTGAAAATAATAGCAAACTCCTTAGATCGGAGAAAATGAACAACACAGTTACCTGAGATGACAACATCGGTTGGGGCAAGCAACAGAACAGCAGGCCTGCTGAAAGTTTAGCAGAGAGATCCAGAGAACAAGACAGCCCTAGTAGGGCTTGATAAGCTTACTCATATCCCTGGGGTCTAGAAGGCTACACATATGTACATGGCTGCACTCAAGCTCAAGGTACTGGAGAAGGTCCTAGTTATCTACATTTCCCTGTCTGAATGTGAAGCCTTACACAGGTACAGAGGAGACATGAGAAGGCCTAGCAGAAAGTAAAAATCCTGTAAACTTCCTGAACTTCGACTATACTTCCCAACCTACACACAATTCCATCAACAAAGGGTGGAAGACAATACTGGCCCAAGGTGTTTAGGGACAATC
Organism: Kogia breviceps; assembly: GCF_026419965.1. NCBI lineage: Eukaryota > Metazoa > Chordata > Mammalia > Artiodactyla > Physeteridae > Kogia > Kogia breviceps. The sequence goes on along the minus strand of NC_081330.1, from coordinate 72,354,885 downwards.
TCTAACAAATCATTGGCTGAACACTAAGCTATCCTGACCCAGGTATGACACCTAGAAATCCAGGCTTATAAATAAAGAGAGTAGAAACACTAATAGGTTACAAACTGAAGAGGAGACAGAATCTACAGAATTAGTCGAGGCAAGTCACCACAGCAACCTCAGAGGAGGGGTGGGTAGGGATCAGAACCTGAAATTAACCTTTTGAGGAACTGCCAAGTGTTTTCCAAAGTGGCTACACCCACTAGGATGGCTATGATCAAAAAGATGGACAATAAACAAGTGTTGGCAAGGATGTGGAAAAAACTGGAACTCTCATACACTATTGCTGGGAATGTAAAATGGTGCAACTGCTTTGGAAAACAGTGTGACAGTTCCTCAAAAGGTTAAACTTAGAGTTACCTACCATATGTCCCAAACAACCCCAAATATCCAACAACTGATAAATGGATAAACAAAATATGGTATATTCATACAATGGAATACTATTCAGACATAAAAGGAATAAAGTAAGTTCTGATACATGTTATAACACGAATGAACCTTGAAAACACTATGATAGGTGAAAGAAGCCAGACCAAAAGGTCATATATTGTATGATTCCATTTATATGAAATGTTCAGAATGGACAAATTCAGACAGAAAGTAGATTGTTGGTTGCCAGGGCCTGGTGGGTAGGGGGAAAAAGGGAACTGACTGCTAACAGGTACAGAGTTTCTTTCTGGCGTAATGAAAATGTTCTGGAATTAGATGGTAGTGATGTTTGCACAACCTTGTGAATACACTAAAAACCACTGAGTTATATACTTTGAAATGGTGAATTTTATGGTATGTGAATTACATCTTAATTTTTTTAAAAAAACGAATGCTAAGTGAAAGCAGCAAGATGCGAAAGGTTATATAGTATATGATTCCATTTATATGAATTCTACAGAAAAGGCAAATCTATAGCGACAGAAAGTAGATTAGTGGTTGGCTAGGGGTGAGAAAGGGAATTGATGGGAAAAGGGTACAAAAGATCTTGTAGTCTGATGGAAATGTTCTAAAGTCAGATTGTGGTCATAGTTGTACAATTATATAATTTACTAAAAATCATTGAACTGTATTCTTCAGATGGGTGAATTTTATGGTATGTAAATTACACCTCAATAAAGCTACTGTTAAAAAAGAAAACATAAATAAACTAAGGCTCCTTAGAGAAATGGCAGGTCTCAGGCAGGAAATATACATGATAATCTTTGTGCCAAAAATCAAGCAAGCTATAGAAACCTAATGAGTAGTGTGGAAAGGATACAGGAGGTAACATTTTGGCAAGATATGGGACAATTTGAGCATTAACAAGGATAATGAATGCAATCAATTGAAACCCACTGAATGTTTTTTTGGTTTTTGTTTCTGTGGTACGCGGGCCTCTCACTGTTGTGGCCTCTCCCATTGTGCTCCGGAAGCACAGGCTCAGCGGCCATGGCTCACAGGCCTAGCTGCTCCGCGGCATGTGTGATCCTCCCGGACCGGGGCATGAATCTGTGTCCCCTGCATCGGTAGGCGGACTTGTAACCACTGCGCCACCAGGGAAGCCCCACTGAATGTATTTTTCAAAACACCAGCTCATAATGATAAAGAGAGAACAGATACATACAACTCATTGGATATCATTGAAAGTAAGTAACCAGGGCACCAAGCCTTTATTCTAAAAATTGGCAATGAAGTCCAAGATGAAGAATTAAGCATCTTTCCTGTCCTCTCTGTACAGGTAACTCAATAGCCATAACTGATGAGGGAAAGTTTATTTTCCGAAGAATTCCAGCTAACTAATGTAGAAGACAAAATTAGGAAATCACCACTTTGAAATTCCTAGTGAAATAATTAATTCTGGCAATGATCGTCAATGGATTAAACCATTAGATGAAAGATTAATGGGAAACATCATAAAGAAGGAATCAGACTGTCACCTGCTCATTAAAGATGGAGAAGACATGAGCCTCCAGATGTGATTCAAAGTGCATTACACACCAACCCCCATGAAATATTCTTGACAAAAAAAATAATTGAACTTGAATATCATCAAGCCTCTAAAGCTAACTTCTATTATAGAAAAATATGGGGTGTATAGAATAATAAAGTAAATGAAAGTGTAAGAAATATAACAGACAGGTCCAAAATGCAGGATTTTCTAGGACAACTGACCCACTTTCTGCAACAAGTCGATGGCTTGAAAAAGAAAAAGTGAGGTGCAGACTTCTCTAGATTAAGAGACTTAAGAAATAATAACCATCTTGCATAACTGAAACTTTGTACCCCTTTACCAACATTTCTCCCTTTAATGCCTACCCTCCTTGGTCGTGGTAAATATCTCCCAATGGATACCTATATCAAATCATCAAGTTGTACACCTTAAATATATGCATTTTCTTTTTGGCCGTGCTGAGCGGCTTGCAGGATCTTAGTTCCCCAACCAGGGATCAAACACGGGTCCCCTGCAGTGGAAGCGCAGCATCCTAACAACTGGACCACCAGGAAATTCCCTAAATATATGCAATTTTTATTTGTCAATGACACTCTGTCTTAGTCTGTTCATCCAGGCTGCTATAACAAAATACCATATACTTGGTAGCTTATAAACAACAGAAATTTATTTCTCACAGTTCTAGAGGCAGGGAAGTCCAAGATCAAAGCGCTGGCAGATTAAGTGCCTGGTAAGAGCCCGCTTCTTGTTCATAGACAACCCTCTTTTCGCTGTGTCCTCACATGGTGGAATGGGTGAGGGATCTCTCTGGAGTCTCTTTTATAAGGGCACTAATCCCATTCATGAGGGCTCTGTCCTCATGACTTAATCACCTCCCAAAGGCCCCACCTCCTAATACCATCACACTGGGGGTTAGGTTTCAACATATGAATTGTGGGGGGTGACACAAACATTTAATCGATAGCAATCTCAATAAGCTGATAAAAAAGATAATAACCAATTGTAATATAAGAACATTGTTTGGATCTTTATATGAACAAACCAACCATTAGACAACCTTTTGAGATAATCTGAGAAATTTTATAATGTACAGGGTATTAGATGCTATTAAGGAATTATTAATTTTATACAATAGCCTAACGACAGCATGGTTATATAAGAAAATGTTTGTACTTTTTAGACATGCCTACTGAATATGCACAGGTGAAATAACATGATGTCTGGGATTGGCTTTAAAATACTTCAGCAAATTTTAAAAAAGAAAGAAAGAGAAAGAAAAAAAGAGATAGCTGAAACAAGATCGGCAATATCTTGATAATTATTGAATGGAGTTAATGGGTACATGAAGGTCCATTATACAATTTTCTTTACTTATGAGTACATGTGAAAACATTTAATAATTTTTTTAAAGTCACAAATCTGACCATGTAATTTCCAAGTATAAAAACAACTTCAATAGTTCCCCAAGGTCCACAGAGATAAAGCTCAAATCTACAGCATGGTCTATAAAGCCCTCCATAATGTGGTCCCCAAACTCATCTCCTAACGCTCCCTAAATTCCAGCCACTAAACCTATTTCATACCTCCATGGCTTTGCATCTACTGTTTCTTCTGTCCTTTTTATCACACTTCTTCCCAAACCTTTCTGACCTGAGGAGAGCTTTCTGATTCTAACACAGGTGTCTGTGAAGCCTTTCTTGACCTCCAATATTCAGTCTACTTTGGTTTTGAACCTTATTCTCCTATCACATAATGCCTGAGTTCTTAACTGTAGCCTTAGAGTCTTTGCTCAGGTCTGAACTCCTGTACCCAGTAACTCTTGCACCTAGTCCTTCCATGGCTCTCACTGGTCTGTTTCCCACTGACAGAGCTCAAAGTCACTGTCCTACAGCACAACATTTAAGGAGGCACTCACTCTCAGGGTCAAGCAAGTGTAGCATCGGCACTACAGGTACCTCATTTGCTTCACCCTAGTTCTGGCCCTGGTCCCTCCTCACACCTAAGTCCAAGCATTAAAGTCCTTCCTCTTATATTTTACCACTCTGGTCTCAGGTGCACTCACTCACATTCACCTCTTTAACTCCCTTCTAATACTTGGCATATGGGAAAATGTGCCTCTCTCCATTTGTAAGCTGAAAATTTCCCCTGATTGTGGGCCCTGGTTGCTGAGTATAACAGAAGTGTTGGTATTACACCAGTCACAGAAACGGAAATAGCTTAAATCCTTAGTGAAATTAAACATAAGAACCAGTGTCATCAAATTCTAAAAGCTCTTGAAAATACTCAGCGGACCCCTTCAAATCACCATAAGTATGCATCTACATCTTCTTCCTCTAAGTGAAACTGCTTTTCTCTCAAGTACTAGCACTCAAGTTAAACTTCAAAAACTCATTCAATTTTCATTTGTTTAATAACTAATATTACAAAAATATTTTCTATTTTTCATTGCTTATGTGTAATGTCTAATTTACCCTGTGGATTAGGTAGGCTTTTATCTGCTATTCTGGAAACACAACCACTACTCATAAATGGTTTCTCTGATAAAATTGCCCAAAACTTCAAGTCACTAATTTAAATAAACGTTTAAAAATATAATCACAAAAGGATTAAACATTTACCTCACCAATCATGTACAAACTGTATTTCAGTATACCAAATAGACCTAGTTGGTAAGGGAAAATTCTTTATGAAAGAATTCCAGCTAACAGATGTAGAAAGAATGATAGAACTAGAAAAATCACCAGTTTGAAGCCCCTTATGAATAACTGATTCACATAATGATCACCACTGGATGCTAAAACTAATAGAAGACAAATAGGGAACTTTACAGTGGGAGGATCAAGTGGTCACCAATCTGCACTCACTGCTCAATCACAGCATCACTAAAAGTGGAACAACCAGACACTGTAATAGCATGTGTGAAGGTTTGGATTCGAGAGCAAGAGAGCATGGAGTTGTCCAAGAATGGAAGGAGTGTAGAATGACTGAGATAAAAGAGTTTGAGATGGAAAGTTTTGATAAATGAAGCGGATGCAGGAGCAAGATGTAGGGCCTTGGAAGCTACTCAAATAATTGTGGACTTTCTCTTATGAGGACTGTGAAGCCATGGAAGGGTTGTGTTTTAGAAAGTGTTCTCTGGCTACAGTGTGGAGAATGATTTGGGGGTTGGAAAGAGTGGGAGCAGGGAGATGAATTAAGAGACAGTTGCAGTAGTTCAGGTGAGAGGTGATAGTGGCCTGGACCAAAATAGTGTTAGTAGGAGTAGAGAGAAGTATATGGATTCAACAGCTATTTAGCAAATAGAACTAAAAGGATTTAGTGGTAGAATAACTAGAGGGAGGATGGTATGAAGGTTTCAGGCTTAGGCGACTGAGTTGACAGTGGTGCCATTCTCTGAGATAAGGAACACAAGAGGAGGAACAGGTTTAGAAGGAGAGGGGAAGAACAAGCTCAATATGGGAAATGGTGAATTTGAGATGCCTATCCACATAGGCAGATGGATACATGGGGTCTGAAGCTCAGGAAAGAGGTCTGGGTTGGACATATACTTGTATGAAGTGAGTGTATAGTAAGCAGTTGAAGCCATGGGAATGGATAAGATAACCCTATTTTAAAAAAAAGAAAGTGGGAGTCCCCTGGTGGACTAGCAGTTAGGCTTCCAGGCTTTCACTGCTGTGGCCTGGGTTCAATCCCTGGTCAGGGAACTGAGATCCCACAAGCCGCACAGTGCGGCCAAAAAACAAAACAAAACCGCAAAGCATAACACATTGCCTGTGGCCTCATATCTTTAACCACTAGCAATTCCAGGCCAATGGCAGAAGAGAAGCCAGATGAATTGAAGAGCAAGAGGTGAGGAAATAAAAGGTGACTGAAGGTAAAGAAGGAGAGATGACAGGAACTGAAAGAGAATATGAATTTGTATAGCATTCATCCATGCTGCCCAATTAGCCCTTTACTATATACTGTCCTATGTTATAAATATATACTGTTATCTTCTTCAAGAAATGCCTTAAATGCATGTCTAGTCTTCCCAATAAAACTATAAGCTCCTCATGGAGCTTTTAAAAATTTCTTTGCATCCCCCACTATACGTAAAGAAGTCAAAGCGCTGTTTAAGGTCAGGAGGCTTGTTGCCAACTACAGAAGAATGACCTCCTAGGTAGTCAATATCTTTGTGGCATCTCAGTGGTCCAAGGTATGGTACTTAGGAAGCCAAATTAGTCAATCCCACAATTAGCGAGATTATATGCCAAAGTGTTAATTTACAAAGGGAAGCAGAATTACTTTAAGAACCAGCACCAGGTCATCTGTGCAGGACAGTCCCTAAAGGGGGGTAGGCATATTCAGCAGTCCAGACTATACATTAAAAGGTAGATTTGTGAGCACAATAGCTGCTTTTATCCTTCATATTTAATTTTAAGACAATGTCCTTTCCCTATGCTTATTTGCAATTCTGAGAGCACCTTATAGAATAAAGCATATCTCCTCCTTTTTAATAAGGTGTATAAGTACTTGTTGACTGATTTAGCAGATTAAAAGAGAAGGGTACGGGCTTCCCTGGTGGCACAGTGGTTGAGAATCTGCCTGCTAATGCAGGGGACACGGGTTCAAGCCCTGGTCTGGGAGGATCCCACATGCCACGGAGCAACTAGGCCCGTGAGCCACAATTACTGAGCCTGCGCATCTGGAGCCTGTGCTCCGCAACAAGAGAGGCCTCAATAGTGAGAGGCCCATGCACCACGACGAAGAGTGGCCCCCACTTGCCACAACTAGAGAAAGCCCTTGCACAGAAACGAAGACCGAACACAGCAAAAATTAATTAATTAATTAATAAACTCCTACCCCCAACATCTTTAAAAAAAAAGAGAAGGGTACATTAATAGGAGGTTTTGTCAGTCAAATTTTTGAAGTTTGAACTAGATGACCCTTAAAGTTCCTTAGATTCAATGAAGATTCTATGATTAAAGTAGAATAGTCTTGGCTCCCTGAAACATTTCTCTTTGCCTCTGTCACCAAGGAGGACAGAGAATGAGCCAGACCAGGTCAATTTCCACTCAAGAATAAGTTTGGACTATGTGAAAGGCCTCCATTTTACAGGAAATACGCCTTCCTATGACCTTGAAGCATTGACCCTATGAAAAAAACTTAAAAATTGGACCTATTTTGTGTACTGTGATAGGTCTGTTAGCTCAGATCCTGTATACAACAGTAACTGAAGGTAGATGAACAGCAGTAACCCTTATTTGATGGATTGATTTCAACATGGGAGAAAGTCTCTAGTCAGGCTGAAAAGATTTGAGCTTCACCCTGCCCTTCTTGGTATTTTTAAATAGTTACTTGTATGAACACACTAATGGCATACTAATCAAATTTGCAGATGATAGCTAGAAAGAAAGCTAGTACAACTGGATGACATTTGGGATTCAAAATAAGCTTGACAAGCAGGAATAATAGGCTAAATTTAACAAGGTGAAGAGAAAGAGATCAACTTAAAGACATGTACTGGGTCCTAAAACACAACTGTACAAGTACCAAATGGGTGAACACAACAGCATAATTAGTCTTAGGGATTTCAACTATCTTCCTCAACATAAGTCAACAGAGTGACTGACATGATTGTCAAGAAAGAAAAAAAAAGGAAAAAAAAGGAAAAAGCTAAATTAATCTTGGCCTGCATGAGTAGTAGCATAGGGTCTAGAACAAAAAAAGTCATTGAACCACTCATCTGTAGTGATCAGAACATTACTTGAAATAGTATGTTTCATTCTAGATGCCAATCTTTAAAGAGAGATATTAATGAATTGAAATATGAAGAGAACAGAATAACTAGAATGATGAGTAAATCTTAAAATTCTGCCATGAGAATAATGGCAGTAAAGGAATTGCAGATGTTTAGCACAAAGAAGACAAGACTTAGTAGAGGAAACCAATGACCACTGTTTTCAAACGTAAAGGGTCGTCAAGTATCAGAGCTGACCAACAATGGAAGAGACTATCTCTGGAGCAGTATCCTCAAATAATGAAGTGTTCAAGCACAGACCTAGAAAATCACTTGGTGGGAATATTGAGAGAGATTCAAAAGTCTAGGATAATTCCTAGGTCTCTCTGCTTTTAGCCAAAAGCCATGACACTTCAGTAGCAATAAATATACTTAGCACCCAGATCTTGGTTTCTAAATATCCTTCCTCATTTAACAGAGCCAAAGCTCCTTGAAGAAATAGCTGATTCCAGGACTACAGCAGGGGAAATATAAGATAAGCCTGAAATATTCTTGTTGTCCCAAAAAGTAAGGAAGTGCTAAAGAATGGTGGGGACATGTAAATGGACACAGAAATCAGCTTGAAAGGGCTCCTACTGGCCAAGTCTGGGCCAATTTAAGCATCAAACTGAATAATGACAGTAAAAACATTATAACCCATGCAAAAAATAAGAATCCATGTGTCCACACTGATAATCAATCAATCAATACATGGGGTAAAGGGAAACTCTTCGTTACAGTAGAATGCCAACTAATAAATGTAGAAATAGAGATGTATTTAGAAAACCACCATTTTTCAAACAACACAGTAGTAACTGATTCAGGCAAGAGTCATCAATGAATGTTAAAAACGATTGGGTGAAAGTTTGATGAGGAACAAGACATTTATACAGTCTCAAATTATACCTCCACAAATTGGATATTAATTACAAAGGGAAAATAGTAAATTTACAATGGAGAAACCTGGCAGACTACGCTTTAACCGAATAGCCAAACTTAACATCAGCGATCGTGGGACAAACTGACATCATGTACCTCCTGTTGTAATGCATTAAGAACATACCACTTCTGCTATATTCCTCTAAAAAATGCATAACCTGAAGCTAATCATTAGGAAGCATAAGATAAACCCAAACTAAGGGACATCCTACAAAATAACTGGCCTGCACTCTTCAAAAATGGCAACATAATGAAAGAAAAAAAGACAGAAGAACCATTTTAGATTAAAGGAGAATATGGATTTCCCTGGTGGTCCAGTGGTTAGGACTCGGTGCTTCCACCGCAGGGGGGCATGGGTTCGATTATACATTTATTTATGGTACATAATAGTTTGTACCTCTTAATCCCATACCCCTCTCCTGCCTCTCCCCCTTCCCTCTCCTCACTGGTAACCACTAGTTTGTTCTTTATATCTGTGAGTCTGTTTCTGTTTCATTATATTCATTTATTTGTTTATTTTTGAAGGTCTCACATATAAGTGATAACATACAGTATTTGTCTATCTCTGACTTATTTCACTAAGCATAATAGCCGCCAGGTCCATCCATATTGTTGTAATGGCAAAATTTCATTCTTTTTTATGCCTGAGTAATATTCCATTATATATATATATATATATATATATATATATATATATATATATATATATATATATATATCCACACACACACACGTCTTCTTTATCCATTCATCTCTTGATGGACACATAGGTTGCTTACATATCTTGGCTATTGTAAATAATGCTGCTATGAACATTGGGGTGCATGTATCTTTTCAAATTAGTGTTTTCATTGCCTTTGGATATACATCCTGGAGTGGAATTGCTGGATCATATGGTAGTTCTATTTTTAGTTTTTTGAGGAACCTCCATACTGTTTTCCATAGTGGCTGTATTGCATTCCCACCAACAGTGTACTATGGTTCCCTTTTCTCCACAGCCTTGCCAACATTTGTCATTTGTGGCCTTTATGACGATAGCCATTCTAACAGGTGTGAGGTGACATCTCATTGTGGTTTTGATTTACATTTGTCTGATGATTAGCAATGTTGAGCATCTTTTCATGTACCTGTTGGTCAACTACATTTCCTCCTTGGAAAAATGTCTATTCAAGCCTTCTTCCCATTTTAAAATCAGGTTGTTTGCTTTTGATACTGAGTTGTATGAGCTGTTTATATACTTTGGATTATTAACCCTTTATTGGTCATATCACTTGCAAATACTTTCTCCCACTCAGTTGTCTTTTCATTTTATCCATTGTTTCCTTTGCTGTGTAAAAGCTTTTAAGTTTAATTATATCCCATATTTTATTTTTGCTTCTGTTTCCTTTGCCTTAGAAGACAGATCCATAAAAATATTGCTACTATTTATGTCAAAGAGTGTTCTGCCTGTGTTTTCTCCTAGGAGTTTTATGGTTTCCGGTTTTACATTTAGGCCTTTAATCCATTTTGAGTTTATTTTTGTATGAAGTGTGAGAAAATGTTCTAATTTCATTCTTCTACATATAGCTGTCCAGTTTTCCCAGCACCACTTACTGAAGAGATTGCCTTTTCCCCCATTATATATTCTTGCCTACCTTGTCATAGATTAATTGACCATAAGTGTATGAGTTTATTTCTGTGCTCTCTATTGTATTCCATTGACCTGTGTCTATTTTTGTGCCAATAAATCAGTGAGCATGATACCTCCAGCTTTGTTCTTTTTCTCAAGGTTGCTTTGGCTACTGGGCGGGGCGGGGGGTGTCTTTTCTGATTTCCATATAAGTTTTAGGATTATTTGTTCTGGTTCTGTGCAAAATGTCATGGATATTTTAATAGGAATTGCATTAAATCTGTAGATTGCTTTGGGTAGTATGGCCATTTTAACGACGTTAATACTTCCAATCCATGAATACGGGATATCTTTCCATTTCTTTGTATTGTTTTCAATTCCCTTCACTGGTGTTTTATAGTTTTCAGGGTATAGGTCTTTCACCTCCTTGGTTAAGTTTACTCCTAGGTATTTTATTCTTTTTCATGCGATTTTAAGCAGGATTGTTTTCTTGCTTTATCTTGCTGATAGTTCATTATAAGTGTATAGAAAATCAACAGATTTCTATATATTAATCTTGTATCCTGCAACTTTACTGAATTCATTTATTAGTTCCAGTAGTTTTCTGATGGAGACTTTAGGGTCTTCTATATATAGTGTCATGTCATCTGTAAATAGTGAGTGTTTTACTTCTTCCCTCCCAATTTAAATGCCTTTTATTTCTTTGTCTTGTCTGATTGCTGTGGCTAGGGCTTCCAATACTATGTTAAATACACGTGGTGAGAGTAGGCATCCTTGTCTTTTTCCCAATTTAAGAGGCAAAGCTTTCAGCATTTCACCATTGAGTGTGATGTTAGCTGTGGGTATTTCATATATGGCCTTTATTATATTGAGATTTGTTCCCCCTATATTCACTTTGATGAGTTTTTATTATGAATGTTGAATCTTGTCAAATGCTTTTTCTGCATCTATTGAGATGATCATGTGATTTTTATCCTTCCTTTTGTTAATGTGGTGTATCACATTGATTGATTTGTGAACGTTGAACCATCCTTGCATCCCTGGAATAGATCCCACTTGTTCATGATGTATGATCCTTTTTATATATTGTTGAATTCAGTTTGCTTATATTTTGTTGAGGATTTTTGCATCTATATTCATCAAAGATACTGGCCTGTAATCTCTTCTTTTGTAGTGTCTTTGTCTGGTTTTGGTATCAGGGTAATGGTGGCCTCATAGAATTAATTTGGGAGTGTTCCATCTTCTTCAGTTTTTTGGAAGAGTTTGAGGAGGATAGGATTCTTTACATGTTTAGTAGAACTCCCCTGTGAAGCCATCCAGTACTGGACTTTAGTTTGCTGGGATTCTTTTTAATTACTAATTCAATTAGTACACTGTACACTCTCCTCAGCAACAGCAGCCCTCGCCCTAGTGAGGAGCCGTGCTGGAGCAAGAGAGGCCATAGTGGGTGCTTGGTGTGGGGCATAGCACATGTTGGGGAGTTCGTGGGATACTGGCCAGAGTCCCAGGCAGTTTGGATCTGCTTCCTCTGCCTTGTTTTGGGAGTAAGCAAGTGTGTGCATGATCTTCAGGGGCACAGACTATGCTTCTTACAGCCCTCCTGTTAGTCCCACTAGCTTTCAAACCAGCTAAGAGGACTTGTCTTCCCAGTGTTAGACCCCAGGGCTGGGGTGCCCAATATGTGGTTTGAACTCACTCCCCAGGGAGGATCTCCAAGTCCACATAACCCCTCTCCTCTTCTGTGTCCCCTCCAAGATGCACAGGTCCCGACCAGATCACTTCTCCTCCCTTTCTATGTAACTTTGTTTGGATCTTTCTTTACAGCCTTGGTGGCAGCAGAGTCTTTCTGCCTCTCTCCAGTTTGTTTTCAGGGAGAACTGCTCCCCATGTAGATGTATTTTTGATGTGTTTATAGGGGTAGGTGAGCTTAGTGTCCTCATACTCCACCATTTTGATCTCTTCCCCAAACAGACAATTATCTTAAATAATTTTTCCAAGTTTTTTAAAATAAATTTATTTATTTATTTATTTATTATTTTTTTTTAATTTTTGGCTGTGTTGGGTCACCTTTGCTGCATGGGCTTTCTCTAGTTGCAGCGAGCAGGGGCTACTCTTCATTGCGGTGTGTGGGCTTCTCATTGTGGTGGCTTCTCTTGTTGCAGAGCATGGGCTCTAGGCATGCAGGCTTCAGTAATTGTGGCTCATGGGCTCTACAGCGCAGGCTCAGTAGTTGTGGCGCACAGGCTTAGTTGCTCCGCAGCATGTGGGATCTTCCCAGACCAGGGCTCGAACCTGTGTCCCCTGCACTGGCAGACGGATTCTTAACCACTGCACCACCACAGAAGCCCTACAAGTCTTGAAAAAGTTAAGAGACTAAAAATAGTCTTTATGTAAAAGAAGGAACATGGTATTTTGTGTCACACAGGCCAGGATTCAAATCCTTGCTCTGCCACTTATTATTTGCATGACCTTGGGCTTAGCTTTTCTCAGCCTCAATTTCTTCATGTTGTAAAGACAATACTATTTACTTCTCTAGTTACACTTACACACACACACACACACACACACACACACACACACACACACACAGAAACACACCCCTCCCTAACTTACAAAGAGCTTTCACAAATCATTACGAATCAACATGAAAATGATGAACTCCTCCCAAAAGAAAAATGGGCAAAGAATAAGAACAGGCAATTCATGAAAAATTATATACAGATAATCAATACAGTTTGTGAAAAAATGTTTAATCTCACCGTTAGTCAAAGACATGCCAATAAAAATGAAATATAATTTTTAACCTATGAGACTGGCAAGGAATAAAAACATTGATAAAATCCAGTGTTGATGAAAGTATGAGAAAATGTACTATTGGTGATAATGCAAACTGGTACAACATTTCTATAAGGCATTTGATAACATACATTAAAACTGATCTAGAAACTTCTACACTGAAAGCTGCAAAACATTCTAATGAGAAATTTTTAAAGGCCTAAATAAATGGATATACCATGTTCCTAGACTGAATGACTCAATATTGTTAAGGTGCTAAACCTCCTAAAATTCATCTATAGATTTAATAAAATTGTAATCATAATCCCACCAGGTTTTAAAAATAGAAATTGACAAGCTGATTTTTAAATGTCCGTGGAAATGCAAAAGACCTAAAATATCCAAAGGAATCTCAAAAAAGAACAAAACAAAAGTTGGAGGATCTATATTCCTGACTTTAAGACTTACTACAAAGCTACAACATTTGACAGACAAATAGGTCGATGGAACAGAATAGCAAGTCCTATACATATAAAGTAATTTGATTTTTGACAAAGCAATATTGAACTGGGGAAAGGAAAAGTCTTTCAACAAATGGTGCTGGAATAACTGGATATCAATACAGAGAAAATAAACCTCAACCCCAACTCTACACCATTCACAAAAAACTAACTGAATGTCAATTATACCTCAATAAAGCTGAAATTTTTAGAAAACTAATTGAAGATGGACCATGGAACTAGTCATAAACGATAACTGTTAAAACTATAAAGTTTCTAGAAGAAAACTCAGGAAAGGATCTTTGAGACTTGGGGATAGACAATGCTTTCTTAGAAAGGACACAGAAGGCAATAATCATAAAAGAAAAAAAATTATAAATTAGATTTTGCCAAATTAAAAGAACCTGTTCATCAAAAATCACCACAAAAAATAAAATCACCACCAAGAAAATGAATAGGTAAGTGACAGACTAGGAGAAAATATTTGCAAAACATATATCTGACAAAGAACTTGTAACCAGAGTATAGAAAGAACTCCTATCTTAGAAAATGATGTCAAAATATATGGAATGTGTTGAAAGTCACAATCTAGGAGAAAGATAAATGGCACCTCTGTTTACTGGGTGATCTGCGGTCATAGCAACCAGACCTGTAGGTAAAACAGGAGGAGGCACCTTCTGCACAGTCTTAACAGGAGCTAAAGGAACCACTTCCACAGGCACTGCATGAGTATACTCGTTTCCCTACCTCCCTGCCAGCAACAGGTATAAAACCTTCATTTGTATGCATAGGTACAGGGAGTATATGGGAAATCTTTGCCCCTTCCCCTCAATTTTGTTGTGAACCGAAAAATTTCCCAAGAAATTAAAGTCTTAATTTAAAAATACAGAAAAAAGAACTCCTACAATTTAATAATTTAAAAAGTCAAGCAATCCAATTTGAAAAATGGAGAAAATATTTAAATAGACATTTCACAAAGAAAGATGTATGAATAGTCAATAAGCACGTGAAAAAGTGCTTGACATCACTAGTCATCAGAGAAACGCATATTAAAACTATAATGAGATACTACTACACACCAAAATGGCTAAAATTTAAAAGACTGACCATATCAAATGTTGGACAGGATGAAGAGCAAGTGGAATTCCTATACATTGTCAATATGAATATAAAATGGTAAAACCACTTAAGAGAATTGTTCTGAAGTGTCTTATAAATTTAAATATACATCTACCCTACAGTCTAGAAATGTCACTTCTAGATACTTACCAAAAACCAAAAACCAAAACAACAAAAGCATATGTTTACAAAAAGACTTGTACTAGAATGTTCACTGCAGCTTTAGTCATAATAGCTAAAAAACATAAACAATTCAAATGTCCATCAATAATAGAAAGGACAAAATGTGGTATATTCATACAATGGAATGTCACTCAGTAATGAAAAGGAAAAAACTTGATATGCACGATTAACATGGGAAAATCTCGGAAACATTATGCTGAGAAAAAGAAGCAGTACACAAAAACTGTTCCTTACAACCTATAGATTTTGGAGTAAATGTTGGTTAATAAATGCATTAATAAGTAATACATTTTACTTTAAGGAGAGAACCAGACAAGTACACAAAGATGCATGGGTAAGAATGTTCATCACAAGAGCTTATAATAGCAAGAAGACAATCTAAATGTCCATTAAGAGAAAATTAAATAAAATTATGTTACATCCATACAATGCAATGCTACACAGCCACTTAAAATGATGATATAATCTATATTCATTGACACAGAAAGAAGTTCAGAACATACTGCTGAGTGCAAACAAAATGCATTACAAACAACATGAAAGAAAGAACAAGAAATTTCTCATCTATCGTATTGGTAAGGATGAAAAATGATTGATAATACCCAATATTGACAAATATGTGGGAAAAACATATCAATACTTTCATATCCTATTGGTAAGAATGTAAAATGGTAGACTCTAGAAGGCTACATGACTGTAATTAAAATTCTAAATGTGCATACCATTTCACATAGCAATACATTTCTAAAACTTCATCCTACATAAATACTCACATAGGCACACAGATATGTGTACAAAGAATGCAGCAGTACTTGTAATAGTCAAACATTATAACAACCCAAATGTCTATCAGTAGATTTGGCTAAATAAAATGATGGTCCATATATACAATGGAACACTATGCAGCTATTAAAATTAATTAGTTGGCATTGAATCAGAAAGTGGAAGGGTGGTTACCACAGGCTGGGGGTGGGGGGGAAAGAGAAGGTTTTTTTTAATCAAAGGGTACAAACTTTCAGTTATAAGATAAATAAGTTCTGGAAACCTAATGTGTAGCATGGTGACTGTAGTTAATAAAAATGTATTACATTGCTAAGAGAGTAGATCTCAAGTGTTCTCACCACACACGCCAAAAAACGATAAGTATGGGAGGTATGTTAATTAGTTCGGTTGTGGTAGTCATATCACAATGTATACATTTATCAAAACATCACATTTTATACCTTAAATGTATACAATTTTAAAATATATATATGTATATACAATCTTTATTCATCTAAATAAATAAATAAAATATTTTAAAATGAATGAGTTAACACCCCAAATAGGCAAAGCAATCTTGAGAAAGAAGAACACAGTATCACACTTCCCAATTTCAAACTATATCACAAACCTAGAGTAATCAAAAGAGTATGGTACTGGCATAAAAACAGACACATAGATCAATGGAATAGAATAAACAGCCCAAAAATAAACCCATGCACTTACCGTCAAATAATCTATGACAAAGGAGACAAGAATATACAATAGAGAAAGGGCAGTCTCTTCAACAAATGGTGCTGGGGAAACTGGACAGCTACATGTAAAAGAATGAAATTAGAACATTCTCTAATACCATATACAAAAACAAACTCAAAATGGATTAAAGACCTAAATGTAAGATTGGATACTATAAAACTCCTAGAGGAAAACATAGGTGATAAGTTCCTTGACTTGGGTCTTGGTGATGATTTTTTGGATTTGACATCAAAAGCAAAGGCAACAAAAGCAAAAACAAACATGTAGGACTACATCAAACTACAAAGCTTCTGCACAGCAAAGGAAACCATCAATAAAATGAAAAGATAACCTAATGAATGGGAGAACATATGTGCAACTCATATATCTGCTAAGGGGTAAATATTCAAAATATATAAAGAAGTCATACACTCAATAGTAAAAAACAAACAAACAAAACAGAAACCTGATTTTAAAATGAGCAGAGGGGGACTTCCCTGGTGGCACAGTGGTTAAGAATCCGCCTGCCAATGCAGGGGACACAGGTTTGAGCCCTGGTCCAGGAAGATCCCATATGCCTTGGAGCAACTAAACCCATGTTCCACAACTACTGAGCCTGCTCTCTAGAGCCTGCGAGCCACAACTACTGAGCCTGCATGCCACAACTACTGAAGCCCATAAGCCTAGAGCCTGTACTCCACAACAAGAGAAGCCACCTCAATGAGAAAAGTCCGCATACTGCAATGAAGAGTAGCCCCCGCTCGCTGCAACTAGAGAAGGCCCGTGTGCAGCAATGAAGACCCAACACAGCCAAAAATTAATTAATTAATTAATTAATTAATTTTTAAAAAATGAGCAGAGGATCTGAATAGACATTTTTTCAAAGAAGACATACAAATGGCCAAGAGGCACACGAAAAGATGCTCGACATCACTAACCATCAGGGAAATGCAAATCAAAACCACAATGAGATATCAACTCACAACTGTTAGAATGGCCATTATCAAAAAGACAAGAAATGGCAAGTGTTGGCAAGGATGTGGAGAAAAGGGAACACTTGTGCACCATTGGTGGGAATGTAAATTGGTGTAGCCATGAGGGAAAACAGTTTGGAGGTTCCTCAAAAAATTTAAAATAGAACTACCATATGATCCAGCAATTCCACTTTTTGGTATTTTTCTGAAGAAAATGAAAACACTGGACTTCCCTGGTGGCACAGTGGTTAAGAATCTGCCTGTCAATGCAGTGAACACAGGTTTGAGCCCTGGTCCGGGAAGATCCCACATGCCTCGGAGCAACTAAGCACATGCACCACAACTATTGAGCCTGTGCTCTTGAGCCCACGAGCCACAACTACTGAGCCTGCACGCCCTAGAGCCCGTGATCCACAACAAAAGAAGCCACTTCAATGAGAAGCCGGTGTACCACAATGAAGAATAGCCCCCGCTCGCCACAACTAGAGAAAGCCCACATGTGGCAACAAAGACCCAACGCAGCCAAAAATAAAATAAAGATATATAAATAAAAAAGAAAACGGTAACTCAAAAAGGTATATGCAACCCCATATTCAGTGCAGCATTATTTACAATGGTCAAGATATGGAAACAACCTAAATGTCCATCAATGATGCAGAACAAGCCTGTCTGTATATTTGGTAACTCTCTATTGCTTTGCTTTTCCTTACCAGTATTCTGCCACACGTTTGCTTCTGTGATGGTTATATTGCCTAGCAAGCACACCCATGGTTGTGAAAATAGTACAGCAAAAAAGAAAAAAACTTGGTTATTGATGTACTAGATTTGTGTATGTCTTTTAAACATACATAGTTTCCATCTTACATGGAATAATCAGGAAAAGTGCAAAAACTCAAAAGTGAAATAAAAAAATAAATGTCCATCAATGGATAAAGATGATGTGGGAAATATATACAGTGGAATATTATTCAGCCACAGAAAAGAATGAAATCTTGCCATCTGTGACAACATGGATGGCCCCTGAAGGCATTATGCTAAGGGAAATAAGTCAGAAAAAAACAAATACCATATGATCTCACTTGTATGTGGAATCTAAAACCAACCAAACAAACAAAAAACAAAACAAAACAAGCTCATAGACATGAGAGAACAAATTAGTGGTCGCCAGAGGTGGGGGGCAATAAGAGTGAAGGGAGTCAAAAGGTACAAACATCCAGTTATAAAATAAATAAATCATGGAGATATAATGTAAAGCATGTGACTGTAATTAATAATACTGTATTGCATATTTGAAAGTTGCTGAGAGTAAATCTTTTTTTTTAAATAATCAACAAGGACCTACTGTATAGCACAGGGAACTATACTCAATACTCTATAATAACCTATATGGAAAAAGAATCTGAAAAAGAATAGATATATGAATATGTATAACTAAATCACTCTGCTGTACGCCTGAAACTAACACAATATTGTAAATCAACTATACTCCAATATAAAATATTTTTTTTAAAAAGAATAAAAGGAACTTCCCTGGTGGTGCAGTGGTTAAGAATCTGCCTGCCAATGCAGTGGACAAGGGTTCGAGCCCTGGTCCTGGAAGATCCCAAATGCCTCGGAGCAACCAAGCCCATGTGCCACAGTACTGAGCCTGAGCTCTGGAGCCCATGAGCTGCAACTACCGAGCCCGTGTGGCACAACTACTGAGCCCACGTCTGCAACTACTGAAGCCCATGCACCTAGAGCCTGTGCTCTACAACAAGAGAAGCCACCACAATGAGAAGCCCGCACACTGCAACGAAGAGTAGCCCCAGCTCACTGCAACTAGAGAAAGCCCATGTGCAGCAATGAAGACCCAACGCAGGACAAAAAAAAAAGAGAGTAAATCTTAAAAAGTTCTCACCACAAGAAAAAAAAGTCTGTAGCTATGTATAGTGATGGATGTTAACTAGACTTATTTTGGTGATCATTTCTCAATATACACAAATGTTGAATCATTATGTTGTACACCTGAAACTATTATAATGTTATATGTCCATTTATACCTCAATAAAAATTAAATTTGAATTTAAAAAACACGAATGCATTGATGCTATATGTATAAAAAGACAAAATGTCCAAAATATATTATGCAAAAAGGAAGTTGCAGAATGGTGTATAAAATATAGCATGCGGGGACTTCCCTGGTGGTCCAGCGGTTAAGAATCCACCTTCTAATTCAGGGGACACGGGTTCAATCCCTGGTGGGGGAACTAAGCCTGTGTGCTCTAGAGCCCTCGTGCCACAACTAGAGAGCCAGTGTGCCGCAACTACTGAGTCTGCGTGCTCTGGAGCCTGCACACCACAACTAGAGAGCCTGCATGCTGCACACTCTAGAGCCCATGAGCCACAACTAGAGAGAAGCCCGTGCACCACAATGAAAGATCCCGCATGCCACAACGAAGATCCTGCATGCTGCAACTAAGACCTGATGCAGCCAAATAAATAAATAAATATTAAAATAAAATAAAATATAGTGTGTACCCATTTATTATAAAAATTATCTAAAATTATATGTGTAGATGAAACTCTGGAAGACTTACACTAAATTCTTAACAGGGGCTATCTCAGAGTGATAGAATTACCAGACTTACACTGTCTAGGGTGTAGGATTATGTTATTAAACAAATCTCTTATAATACATATTATGTTTAAAATAATAATAACACGTTTGAAAAATAAAGTGGAGGGGTTATGGATCTGAAGGGCAATTACAAAAGGATTAAGGTAGTGAGAAAGCTGGAACAAACCAAAGTCGAGGACAAAGAATGAGATAATGGAATTTTACATTTTCAGTAGAGTAATTCTGGGAAATGACCAAATCCAGGAACAGGTGGAGAGATTTTTGTCGCAGAAGTAGAGTGGAGAAGAACACTAGCTGTGGCCAGGGAACTGTGAAGCTAGGGTGTTGCTTGGCCAGTCCAATCTTGGAGCACTCTGATCGGCTAGCAGGTAAAGAGTTGGAGTTTGGGAAGAGGGGAGAATAAGAACCAGATGCCCGAGTTCTCAAAGAATATAAAGAAATATAAAAGAAGTTAATAAATGACTACATCAAGAAGGAATAAAGAATTCCCACCAGGAATTCCCTGGTGGTCCAGTGGTTGGGACTCCACGCTCTGACTGCCAGGGACCTGGGTTCAATCCCTGGTCAGAAAACTAAGATACCACAAGGTGTGGGACGTGACCACACAAAAAAAGAAGGAATAAAAAGTAATACTACCATAAGGCATGAGCCTCAAAGGAGAAACTTTTAATCTGAGGGTTGAAAGCAATGGTCTGAAAACAGTGAAAAATAAGAATGATAACTTCTCCTGTGAAACAAATAAAAATGACTAATGCCTAAAATGACTGAAAAAGATAAATAACTCTCCAGTAATGGTGAGGTGTAAGAATATGGGCACTCTCATGTATGGCTGGTAAGAATGTACATTAGAACAAACTTTCTGGATAAAATTTGGCAGTATTTATCGAACTTTTAATTCTCATGCCATCTAATTCAGCAGTTCCAATTCCATAAATCTATCCTACAAATACATTCACACGTACTCAAACACAGATGTAAGGATGTTCATTGTGGCATTGTAATGGCAAAAACAAAACAAAGCTGGAAACAACCTAAATGTTCATCAGTAAGGACACTGGTTAAACAAATAACGTGAGGCTTTTACTCAAGAGCCATAGAAATAAGGGAGGTATACCCTTGGGGAGAAGCAAGGCTTCAGTTAAAGCAACTGAAAAGAGAATTGGGGGAGGAAATTTAGTGTACACTTGAGTTTGTTTACAATGAAATCAGTTTTGCAGAAAACATCGTGCAAAGAATTGGCAAGAGAGGCAACAGTGGGTGGATGAACGGGGTAAGGGAAGGTGTGGAAGGGTAGATGGAAACTCGAAAAAGAGTGAACAAAAAGGCAAATGATCAAGGAGACTTGCAGGATAAACTGGCTTTCAGGTTAACTGGATCCTTCAGTGTAAGATGCCCTTACCCCACCCTTGAAAGTTCAGGAAACTCCTACTCATTCTTTAAGTCTCAGACCACAGATTATTTTTTGATGAGGCTTTCCCTGATACCCTGTGGTAGAGTTATGAAATCCTTCCCTCAAATCCTATAGCAGTTTATACAACCACTATTATAGGATTTATCACTTTTGATTAGGGATACTTAACATGAGGTTTATGAATGGCAGCAGGGAAAGTATCCATGTATCCCTTGAAACTTTATGCAAAATTCTGTGTATATTTGTGCTTTTTTTCTCGGGAAAAAGTCTATAGTTTTAAAATCAAATTTTGAACAATTACTGTAATGTAACTTGTTCATCAAACATTTATTGAGCAACCTACTATATATCAGGCACTATAAATACAGAGATGAAACAAAAAGTTTCCTACACTCAAAAAGTTCACAGATAAGAAAAAGAGAGAAGTAAACAAAGGATTACAAAATAGTATAAAACATAAATGAAGACCTAAATAAATGGAAAGATATACCACGTTCCTGGTTGGGAAAACTCAATAATGTAAAGATATCAACTCCCCCTCAATTAAGCTGAAAATTCAATGTAATCTCAACTAAAATCTCAGCAAGATATTTTGTGGAATTTACTGGCTCATTCTAAAAATTCTCATGGAAGGAAAAATGAGCTAGATTAGTCAAGAAATATTTTAAATACAACAGAGGAAAACTTGCCCTATCAGGTATCAAAATTTGTGATAAAGCCTTAGCAGTAATTCTCATATTGATATTGACATTAATATTGGCATAAGAACAAACAAATACATCAGTAAAACAAAAAGATGGTCCAGAAACAGACTGATGTGTATAAGGGAATTTAGTATATGATAAAGGTGGCACTTCAAATCATTTGAGAAAGTCAGTAAGTAGTTCTGGGACAATTAGCTACCTGTTTGGAAAAAAATTAAGTTATAGCAATATCTCACACCACTCACAAAAATAAATTCTAAACAGTGTAAAGAATAAAACCTAAAAAACAAACTCAGAAACAACCTATGTTGGACAAAGATTTCTTAGATATGAAACCAAAAACATGTCATAAAAGAAAAAATCAATATACTGACCTTCATCAAAATTATGAATTTCTGCTCTTCAGAAGATACTGCTAAGAGAATGAAAAGACAAGCTACAGACTGAGAGGAAATGTTTGCAAATCACATATCTGCTAAAGGACTTGTACCCAAAAATATGTAAGAACTCTCAAAACTCAATAATAAGAAAACAATCCAGTTTTTTTTAAGTGGGCATAAGATTTGAACAGACATTATACCAAAGATGCTCAATATCATTAAGTCATCAGGAATATACAAATTAAGACCACAATGAAAAACCATTACATAGGGCTTCCCTGGAGGTGCAGTGGTTGGGAGTCCGCCTGCCAATGCAGGGGACACGGGTTCGAGCCCTGGTCTGGGAAGATCCCACATGCCGCAGAGCAGCTGGGCCCGTGCGCCACAATTACTGAGCCTGTGCTCTAGGGCCCACAAGCCACAACTACTGAGCCCACGTGCCACAACTACTGAAGCCCGTGCGCCTGGAGCACATGCTCCACAACAAGAAAGGCCACCGCAATGAGGGGCACTGCAATGAGGAGCGACCCTGCTCGCTGCAACTGGAGAAGGCCCATGCACAGCAACAGGGACCCAATGCAGCCAAAAATAAAATAAATAAATCTATTTTTAAAAAAAATTACATACCTATTAGAACATCTTAAAAAAAAAAAAACAACAACGAAGACTGACACTACCGAGTGCTGGGGAACTAGAAGTAACTGGAGCTCTCATACATTACTGAAAGGAATACAAAATTGTATAACCAATTTGGAAAACAGGCAGTTTCTTACAAAGTTAAACATACACTGACTACACAACCTAGCAGTCCCACTCCTAGGCATTCACCCAAGTGAAATGAAAACTTGTGTTCACACAAAATCCTGATGCTAATGTTTACAGTGACTGCATTTGTAATCACCAAACGCTGGAAACAACCCAAACGTCCCTCAACTGGGGAATGGAAAAACAAACTGTGGTATATCCATACATTGGAATCTACTTAGCAATAAAAAGGAACAAAGTAGTGATGATACAAGGAATGACATGGATACAATTTAAAGGCAGTGCATGGATTGGAATAAGCCAGTTTCAAAAGGTTATATTCGGTATGATTTCATTTATATAACAGTTTTGAAAATGTAAAACTATAATGACAGAAAATAGGTAGTGAGTACTAGGAAGTAGGGAGAAGGAGTTGACCATAAAGGGGAACTGGGGAATTTTTTGAAGTGATGGATCTATTCCATATCTTGATTATGGTGGTTGTTACACAACTGTATGCATTTGTCAAAATGCATACAGTGTGCAGAAATGCACACTAAAAAGAGCTAATTTTACTATACGCAAATTATACCTTAATTAAAAATGAAAAAAAATAATTATAGCACACACATGCATACACAAACATACACACTTAGAAATGTATGAGAACAAAGGAACAAGGAGATTTTGGGGGGTGATGGACATGTTCATTGTGGTGATAGTTTAATGGACGTGTATATATGTCAAAACTCATCAAATTATATCCTTTATGTACAGTTTATTGTACATCAATCATACCTCAGTAAAGCTGTTTAAAAAAGGAGGAAGAGGGCTTCCCTGGTGGCGCAGTGGTTAAGAGTCAGCCTGCCGATGCAGGGGATACGGGTTCGTGCCCCGGTCTGGGAAGATCCCACATGCCGCAGAGCGGCTAGGCCCGTGAGCCATGGCCACTGAGCCTGCGCGTCCGGAGCCTGTGCTCCGCAACGGGAGAGGACACAGCGGTGAGAGGCCCGCGTACCGCAAAAAAAAAAAAAAAAAAAAAAAAAAAAAAAGAGGAAGATATGTATGAGAAGAAAATATAAGTGACTATGTTTAAAACCTTGGAGTAGGGACAGCCTTCTTAAACAGACAAAAAAAGCAAAAGCCATAAAGGAAAAGAATGATATGTATTTGAATACATCAAAATTTAAAGTTTCTATTCTAAAGACATAAAAAATAAATACAAAAGAAGGGTAGATTGGGGGAAATGTTTGCAACATATATAGACAACAGATAACTAATATCCCCAAAATAAAGAACTCCTACAAATAAGAAAAAACAACTCAATAGAAACCTGAGCAAAAGATATAACAAGCAAATAATAAAAGAGGAAATACAAATATTAATAAACATGAAAGGAAGATATATAATTTGGCTAATAATCAGAACTATGAATCAAAACATCAGCTTTTGCCTTACAGATTTTTAAGTTTAAAAAGATTGATATCAATTGCTGGCAGGGGTATGGGGAAATAGGTGCTCTCATACACTGTTGTTGGAAATATTCAGCCTTTTGGTGAGCAATTTTGTACAATCTATTAAAATGTAAAACGTGCATACCCTCCAACCCAGTAATTCTATTCTTCATTACCTACCCTAGAGAAACACTTGCATATGTCCATAAAAAGATAAATTAGGAGTTTGGGATTAACATATACACAATACAATATATGAAATAAAACAACAAGGACCTACTGTATAGCACAGGGAACTATACTCAATATCTTGTAATAACCTAAAATGGAAAAGAATCTGAAAAATTATATACATATATACATATGTATATGCATACATATATATGTATATACATACATATATATGTTTATACATATATGTATATACATATATATGTATTATACATATGTATGTATGTATAACTGAATCAATTTACTGTGCACTTGAAAGAAACTAACACATTACAAATTAACTATACTTCAATAAAAAATGTGTTTTAAAGCCTTAAAAATACAATATGCTTTGACTTACCAATAGCAGTTCTAGGAACTAATTCTAACAAAATAATCAGAGATTTTAAAAAAAGATCAACACACAGGGTGTTTATTACAGTATTGTTTATAATAACAAAAAAATTCAAGTGTACATCAATAGGAGACCATGAGATAAATTTTAGACAGGGATAGAAAAAAGATTGACATGCTGTGTTGCTATTTCTTTTCTTTTATTTGTATTTTCTTATTTTCTACATTTTCTTATTTTCTTATTTTCCATAAGAAAATAATATAAAAATTTTAGTAGTAAAATTTTTTTAAAAGAGTTAATGGGAAAAAACCCAGAAAACTAGAAACTATCTCTCAGTGTTTCTCAAACTTCATGTGGTAAAGGACCAGTAACACCTGTAACTTATGTAATATTGCACATCAACTATATTTCAATTTAAAAAATGAAAATAATTATTAAATGGTAAATTTTATGTTATGCTTATTTTACCACAATTTTAAAAAGGGAAGTGGGAAATGCTATATACATACTATAGAGTACTATGCAGCATGTCTTGTATCAGAACCACTGATTTACCTCATTCCCTTAGGTATATTGCCAAGTGAAAAAGCAAGATGTGGAACAGTGTGGAGTATATCACTTATACAGGAAAAAATAAACAAAAAATATATTTCTCATTTTAAATACACAGAAGATGATCTGGAAGAACAAACACCAACCTGGCAACATTAGTTTCCTCTGGGACAGAGACCTGCATTGAGGGGGCTGGAAAGAAGAACTATCTATAATGTTTGACTTAATAAAAATATATTCATGTATTACTTGAAGAATCAAAATGCTTTTTATAAAAAATTAAAAGAATGGGCCAACTACAGAAAACATATAATATGGTAAGGAAAAAAGGCACAGGTGCTGTGGGGATACAGAGAGACCTAAGTTCCCAGCCTGGGAAAACCAAGGAAGGCCTCCAAAAGGAAGTTGAAAGGAAAGCCTGAAATGAGCCTTGAAAGATGAGTAGAAACTAGCCAAGAAAAATGTGAATGGGAACAAAAAGATGGAGAAGGTATTATAAGCAGAGGGAATTGTATGTGTGAAGGCATGGAGGCATGAAACAAATAGCTTTCTCTGGGAACTGGAAATAGTTCATCAGGCTTGAAGCATAGAATCTATGTAGATGAATATAGAATTTGGCTTTTACACTGAAAACAATAGGGAATTTTTAAAGCTTAATGGAGTCACCTACCTGTTTTTGAAAGATCACTCTAGGTACTGTGCAGAAAATAGATTGGACAGTAGTTGTAGACACAAAAAGGCCACTTTGAAACCTACTTTAGCAATCCAGAAGAGAAATGATAAAAGGGAGTGGGAGTTGATGAAGGGGGGCAGGCAAGGAGCAACAAAGTGTTATTTAATAATGGACATTTTAAGTTTGAGAAGGATTTCCAAGTGGACATGTTCAGTAGGAAGTTGGATTATACAGGTCTGGAACTTGAGAGAGAGGTCTGATTAGAACCACACATTTGGGAATCAGGTTACTGAAACCATGAGAATTCAGTCCCTTCTATATCATTAAACCTTACCCTCTCAACTGGGTCCTTTTCCATCATCATTTATAAGTAGACGCAAGTCACTCACCTTTAAGAGGGGAAAAAATCCTTTCTCAACTCCATCCTGCCATTCTCTACTGCTTCATAAAAAATTTTTGAAAACTTTTTTATATATAATTTTTTAACTTTATTAATTTTAATGATTTTTTTGGCCACACCCCACAGCATTCAGTATCTTAGTTCCCTGACTAGGGATAGAACCCGTGCCCCCTGCAATGGAGGCATGGAGTCTTAACCACTGGACCACCGGGTAAGTCCCTGAAAACTCTTAAATGAGCTCTGTACTCAATGTTCTCCCCACTTCCCATCACTCCACGGAAATAGCTATTGCAAAGGTCACTAAATCTAACAGATGCCTTTCAGTCCTCATCTTACTTTACTCTCTCAGCAGCATTTAATACAGTATTAAATGTAACCCCTTCCTTCCTTCCTTCCTTTCTTCCTTCCTTCCAATAACACTCTAATCCCTTGGCATTCATGACACCTCACCCACCTGGTTTTCCTCCTCCATCTCTTCCCATTCCTCAGCTTCCTTTGTGAGCTTCTCCCTTCTACCTCGTATTTCCTCTATAATCCAACCAAAGGCAGATAGGATATGACTGGGAAATTATTATGGAAGGGTTACAAATTCTGTTGCGTATAATCCTGCAAGCCTAAAAGATGCTTCTCTACCCACTATGAATCAATATCAAATGAATAAGCATAGCCTTCTGCTGAGTAACCCACTGTGGTAGGCTAAATAGCCAAAGATGTCCATGTCCTAATCCCCCAAACCTGTGAATATTTTACCTTACATGGCAAAAGAGACTTTGCAGAAGAAAAAAGACTTTGATGATGTGATTAAGTTAAAGATTTCAGTGATTTAAGTTAAAGCTAGGGAAATTATCCTGGTGGCCTCTATATAATCACAAGGGTCCCTATAAGTGAAAGGAGGCAGGAGAGTCAGAGAAGGAGATGAAAAGACAGAAGTAGAAGTTGAAGTGGAGATTGCTGGCTTTGAAGACAGAACGGAACCACAAGCCAAGGAATGCAGATATCCTTTAGAAGCTGGAAAAGACAAGCAGCGGATTCTCCCGGAAAGCCTCCAAAAGGAACACAGCCCTGCCAACATGTTGATTTTAGCCCCATAAGACCTATTTGGACTTCTGACATCTAGAGCTGTAAGACAATAAATCTGTATTGTTTTAAGCCATTGAGTTTGTGGTAATTTGTAGCAACAGCAATAGAAAACTAATACACCCACTTTAAAAGGGAAAAAAAATAGAGGAACAAACTGAATCCTAAGGAAAAGATGGCTGACCCAAATAAACCTCTTAGGACTTTCTATCATGACAAGAAAAAACTCAACGAACCTCTTCTCCAGAGTAAGTCTAGAGAGACCACTTGGTGATTTTTCTTCTATTTTGCCTTAAGGGCTGTTTGTCTGGATGGGCTAGGTACTCTCCCACTCCCACCCTCCAAAAGATACCTGGAACTAGGCTGCTTCTTCCCTTCCCTTCATCCCAGATGAGGATTTCTCTAGGAAGATGTTAGCTCACCTACAGACTACCTCTTTGCCAGCATGAGGGTGGAGGCCAGGATAGGAAGTTCCCACTGATTGGCAGATGAGAGCTGGGTTTGGAGATGCTGGACTCTGAATGGGATCTTTCTTTACAGGAAATGGCCCCCTCATCGGGTGTCCCATTGAATGCAGCCAACTACTAAGGTCAGAAAACATCATGGACAAGACTTCAATTGAGGAACCCTGGAGATTCACAATCCTAAATTCCCTTTATTCTTTGCTGTATTCTCATTTATTTTCAAAGATGGTGCTTTGAAAACAAAGAACAAAAAATTATAAGTCACTCACACCATCCACAAAAATAAATCCTAGCTGTATCAAAGATGTAATCAAACACATGGAAATCCCTGTACAAGAAAACACAGAGGAATGTTTATGACCTTGGCATATGGAAGACCTTATTAAACAAAAATCAAAAGCCAAAAGCCAAAAAACAAAAGAAAAATCTGACCTTGAAATTTAAAACTTCTACTCAGTAAAAGATACCATAAAGTTAAAAGGCAAGAGATTGACTGAGAGAAAATATTTGCAATATATATAAAACAAAGGACTAATATTTTTCTTTATTTATCCTGGATAAGAAAAAGACAAACAATATAGAAAAACAGATAAAGGATACGAGTAGAAAAAATACAAATTGCCAATAAACATATGAATAGATGTTCAACTTCCCTCTTAATCAGAGTACTACAAATAAGCAATGAGATTCTATTTTCTACCTATCATATTGGCAAAATTGAAAGTTTGATAATATTCAGTGTTGGGAAGAGTAAAAAGAATTGAGATCTCTTATACCCTGCTGGGGGGAGCATAGACTAGTACAGCCACATTGAAGGTGCATTTGGTAGTATCTACTAAGATTACAAATGCATATAGTTTATGATACCACTCCTAGGTATATGCCTTAGACCAGATGTTCTCAAAAGGTGGTCCACAGATACCTGGAAGCTCCCAAGATCTTTTCAGGCGGTCTATGAGATTCAAAACTATTTTCATAAAAGTATTAAGATGTATTTGCCTTTTTTACTGTGTTGATATTTGCACTGATGGTGCAAAAGCAAAGGTGGGAGAAAAAGAAAAAGCAAAGGTGGGTAAAAGGCAGTGGCACCAAACTGTACTAGTAGTCACTGTATTTTTTCACCACTGCACACTTAAGAATGTCCTTGATGAAGCAGTAAAAATTATTAAATCTCCACTGCTGAGTACACGGCTTTCTAATATTTTACCATGGCTATTCGGACTTGGGTTCTTGGCAGGCATTTTCTCAAAATGGACAAAGTGAGCCTGTCGCTTCAAGAAAAACAACTGACAATATCCAGTGCTAATAAAATCTGAGCTTTCAAGCAAAAATTAGAACTTTGGAAAACTTGCACCTCCACCATAGGTTTGGCAGCTTTCCAATACTTAAAGACTTCTGATGAGAGCAGTGGTGATATGAATGAATGTGATTTTTTGACACTGTGTCAACATTGGAAAGACCTGCACAACTCAGTGAAACCAACATTTTCTAAATTGCCAGTGTAGGGCTTCCCTGGTGGCGCAGTGGTTAAGAATCCACCTGCCAATACAGTGGACAAGGGTTCGAGCCCTGGTCTGGGAAGATCCCACATGCCACGGAGCAACTAAGCCCGTGCGCCACAACTACTGAGCCTGCGCTCTAGAGCCGATGAGCCACAACTACTGAGCCCTCATGCCTAGAGCCCATGCTCCGCAACAAGAGAAGCCACCGCAATGAGAAGCCTGCACACCACAATGAAGAGTAGCCCCTGCTCGCAGCAACCAGAGAAAGCCCGCACACAGCAATGAAGACCCAATGCAGCCAAAAATAAATAAATACATAAATAAATTATTTTTTTTTAAAAACCTCTTCAGCAAAAATAAATAAATTGCCAGCGCATGATGTTATAAAATCATGCACCCGATAAAAGATCTATTAAAGTACAGGGTAGACTAATGGATTTTAATGCAACAAAATATGAAAAGTTGACTGATATGGTTTCAAAATCCACATTAAAGTAATCTTTAAAAAACTAATCTTTAAGAAACTACCACTTGTTGAGGATTGATGTAGTATTAAAGAATATCCACAATTATCTGAAAAGGCTATTAAAATACTGCTTGTTTTTCTAATTACATCTGTGTGATATACTTCAACCAAAACATCATATCATAATAGATCAAATACAGAAGCAGATATGAGAATCCAGATGTTTCATATTAACCCTATTAAAGAGACTTGCAAAAAATGTAGCACAATTTTACTGTTCTAATTTTTTTTAAGATGTTGGGGGTAGGAGTTTATTAATTAATTTCTTTATTTTTGCTGTGTTGGGTCTTCGTTTCTGTGCAAGGGCTTTCTCTAGTTGTGGCAAGGGGGGCCACTCTTTATCGCGGTGCGCGGGCCTCTCACTATCGCGGCCTCTCTTGTTGCAGAGCATAGGCTCCAGACGCGCAGGCTCAGTAATTGTGGCTCACGGGCCTAATTGCTCCGTGGCATGTGGGATCTTCCCAGACCAGGGCTCGAACCCGTGTCCCCTGCATTAGCAGGCAGACTCTCAACCACTGTGCCACCAGGGAAGCCCTACTGTTCTAATTTTTTTTTTTGCTTTGGCAAAGTTATTTTTCATCTAAAAATATTTATGCTAACATGTAATGGGCTTATTGCTGTTATTTTTAATGAAAAAATTTTAAATTCTCACTATCAATTTCTAATACATTGAATAGTGATAGATATAAACCCACATAAATTCTCTTAGGAGTGAAAGGGGTCCTGACATCAAAAAGTTTTGAGAACCACTTCCCGAGAGAAACTCTAACAAAAAAGTCATGTCAGGAATGTTCACAGCAGGACTGCTTGTAAAAGCAAAAAAACTGGAAAAATCTAGTAGTCTATCGATAAGGAATGGTTAAATAAACCATTTAGTAGCCATTCTATGGCATATTATGCCACATTTTTTAAAGTGAAGTAAATCTTGATGTAGTGAAACTTAAATGTTTCCAAAACATTTAATGAAAAACTTTCAGGATATGTACAGTATGGTATACTTTTTGTAGAAATAAAGACACGACACATTTTGTTAAAGGAAAAAAAAAAAAGCTGTAAGGCTACCAGGATACATACCAAACTGTTGATCTTTGGGAAGGGGAAGAGGACTAGGATTGTGGGTAATGGCCAACGTGTACTTTAGCACTATCCTTGTATAATGTTTTGAGGGGTTTTTTTTCCCCCAAGGAAAATGTACTAGTGTAATTAAAAATAATTGGGAAAAGGAATAAAGCAACGAGGTCGGGTCCATTGACACTGAGAAAGAAAGGGCACTGGCTCTGAATCCAGGCTGAGAGGGCCAGTGTATTTGATGCAGTGCTTCTGGAGCTGATGAGTCTAGGAAGAAGCGACTAGGGGTGAAATCAGGCGACGGAGGGAATGCATGGCTCAAACGGTGGTGACCGCCTGGATGGAGGAACTTTCTCTGAGTCAGGCACCTCCCGCTCCCTTCCTGGGATTAATTCAAAGGCCTTCACCGCCACACAGCCCAGCCTCTCCTGCTTCCAGCGTCACAAACCTCTCCCTGTTGCCAGCAAATTCCTGCCCCATTCCGGGTCCCCGACCCCCACTCCCTGGGCCACATCAGAGGAAGAGCTCCGGGCCGGCGGTAGTGGAAGGAGCCCTGCGGGCTAAGGCATGGCCCCGCTAAGGGCTAGACAAGGAGACTACAGCCAGAGTCGCGGCGGCACACCCGGAGACACTCTGAGACGCTGAAGCGTGACAGGGCCTCGGGTGATGGGGTGGGGATGGGGGATTAGAGGGTAGCTAGGTTGCGGGGTGCAGGCAGTTAACAAATAAGCCGAAGGAGCTCCGAGGCAACCCCGCCGACTCTTCCAAGTACCGTGAGGAAGGCTTTGCTTTCGAAAGCAGCGCCACAGGGTCCCCATTGGTCTTCCATTCCAGCCAACCAGCAGGTCTCCCTATGGCCCACCCCCTCGATTAAGAAGCCAATCAGAGGAGAGTATGTGCTTCCCGTTCCGTAAGACCAATTAAAAGTTTGCTCATTTCTGACTGACGTGTGGGTAGCCAACCAGAAGAGCCGAGGCCTGGTAAATCGGCTTCCTGTTTCAGTCGCCGTCTCGATCTACGTCACTGACCTTGTCCCGTCCCTACCTGTAATCTAAGGTTTGGATCTGGGAGAAATAACCGAAAAGGAGATCCAAGCTGGAGGAATCGTGGCCCAAGAGGCAAAGTGATATATCCCCGAGTTTCCAAGGAGGTTGGCCCTGAGGTCAGATGAGCCTGTGGTTGAGCTGTCAGTGCTGCTCTGGGATTGGCCTCAACGAGTGCCAACCTGAGAAAAGTATCGGTCATGAGAGCGCCTCAGATATGTTGCTTTGCCACTAGGCTAGTTGTTTTTTTTTCCCCCCAAATTTAGGTGGGAAGAAGGCTCGGAACATCCTGGGCCTTTAATTGAGATTACTGGTTTTTCTACAGCGAGGAGTGTAGGGATACTCATTTAGCAGTAATAAATACTGCTTCTAGAACAACTAAAATGAAATGCGTGGAGAAATTTTTGAAAACCTGATAGTATTATCATTACAACTAAATATGCCAGAAAATGCAGATTAAAACTAAGAACTACCACTTCCTCCAACTAGTTTGGATAATTATGAATTGTTTAATATTTTCCACTGTGGGCAAAGAAAAAACTTTGTAGGGAAACAGGAATTTCTCCACTTTGGGGAAGAAACAAATTCTCATTTGCTGTAAGTGGGAATCTAAACGGCACTTTTTAAGAAAGTAGCTTAGTAGTACCTATCAAAATCTAAAATGCACACATCCTTTGACCCAGGAATTCCTTCTCTCAAAATCTATCCTACAGAAACACTTAAAACACACGAGCAAGGTTATATGCAGCGTTACTTATAATAGTGGCTGATTGGAGACAAATTTCCACCAATAAGCGAATCATTAAATGATGATACAACTACACTATGAAATGTTATTTTAAAAATGAGGTAAAATTCCATGCACTAACGTGAGAGGAAGTCCACACTATATTACAAAGTGATAAAGTTGCAAAATAGTACATAAAATATCCCATTTTGTTTTCAAAAAACTATATACAAGTGTGTGGGTATTTGATGATTGTATATGTGTGTATGAATATACATATATATTCATATACATATATTTGTGCATAGAAAAATGTCTAGGAAGACACATACCAAATTAAGTTATTCTTGAGGAATGGGAATAGAGTTAGGGAATAAGGAGAAATCTCTTTCTACATATTTATGTTTTGTTTCACTTTTGTCAACTAGCATTAATTACTTTTGAACTTTATCACGATAAACCACTTTAACAAAATAGGCACTTTTATAATCAGATCAAGTTATAATTTATAATATTGTAATTTTTTGTAATCAGGTAAGTTATAATTTTGTAATCAGATCAAGTTATAATTTATATATTTTAAATAAGAGTAATTACATATAGTTATGAGGTGACTATTTCATTTAAAAATTTCGGCTAGGGACTTCCCTGGTGGTCCAGTGGTTAAGACTCCACCCTTCTACTGCAGGGGGCGCAGGTTCGATCCCTGGTTGGGGAACTAAGATCCTGCATGCTGTGTGGCCAAAAAATACTTTTTAAAAATTTTTTAAAAAATAAAAAAATTCAGCTAGAAGACCTATGATAAAATTAAGGCAGCTGTAAATCAAATCACCACTGAGATTCAATGGGGGTACTCATGATTTGACACAACAGGATATAGGCAAACAAAATTTAATCAGGATAAGTGAAGAGTCATTCATTTCTGGGAGAGAAAACTAACTGCACTACAGCAAACTCCATCACACAGGGAAATTGTGCTTTCACCTTTTTGGTGGCATCACCTCCAGGGTTTCTCAACTCCTTGGCAAGGGTTAGAAATCATAAGCATTAGAGATTTAAGATACCTCAGATATCATTTAGTCAAATCCCCTCACTTTAAAGCTGAGAAAACAGGCCCAGAGTGGTGAAGCAATTTGCCTAAGGTGCTATAGCCAGCTAATGGCACAGCCAGCTCCAGAACCCAGGTTTCTATTCCAGGCCTATTACTCTTTCTACTACTTTTCAGATTTTCCTGAGTCTTTATTCTGATGACATATTAGGGAATATTTTTTAAGTCTTATGAATATTAGACATCCCTATATTTAAATTTTAGAAAATGCATGATAAAAAAGTATATACCTCTACTAGCACAGATGATCAAAAGTTGACTGTATCTGGATGAAATAAATTATTGGTATAATAAATAATATTTTCTTGAAAAGTGATGCATAAATTTCTGTGAATCTAACTGTATTTTACTGTTCACTTAAGAACTACTGTTTTATCCAATTTCTGATTGTTCTTCAATTGGCAGTGCCTCTTAATCATTTACCTTCAGTTTCTCTGTTAAGTAGTTGTTGATCTATATACAAACACTTAAAACCACCATAGGAAGCACCTATTTAAAGAAACCCTGTCATGATTTAAAGAATCCTTTATTCTGTATAATGTGAATAATTACCCCCATTTTGTCTGTTTTGTAAGGAATGACTTTTCTGTTCTCAATAGCAGAGACAGACAGATAGACAGATAGATAGACAGATAGACAGACAGGAGGGAGAGAGAAAATAAAATAGGGAACAATTTATTTTTGTACAAGGCAAAAAAATAGATAAGAAGAATGAGGGGTGGTGGGTGGTCGGGGAGGGAGTGGCAGAGAACCACAAGCTAAATTAGTCACAAAGTGTTTACATTTTAAAAGTAAACTTGAACACTGCGAAGTATAAATGGACTAACAACCACCTAAACTTCAGGCTATAATTAAAGTGGTGTCCAGTTTTAGACTCTATGACTTAGGGACATATGAGGACCTTGGAGAGATTTCAGA
Organism: Kogia breviceps; assembly: GCF_026419965.1. Taxonomy (NCBI): domain Eukaryota; kingdom Metazoa; phylum Chordata; class Mammalia; order Artiodactyla; family Physeteridae; genus Kogia; species Kogia breviceps. The sequence continues at coordinate 72,319,632 of NC_081330.1, read as the reverse complement.
ATAATAAAGATAAAAGGGTTAAAAATGAGTGAAGTGAGGAAAACTTAGAACTGTTATTGTGTCTAAGAAGAGAAGACCAGAGGTGACTCAACAGTCCTCAAGGATGGGAAGAAATATCCATTTCAGTGAGCAGCTGGTCTCCATTTCCAAAGCAAAAATGTAATTTTACTTAAATTATTACAGCATGTATTTGAAGATGGAAGTGTAGGACACCTCATTCAACAAAAACTCCAGAGAAGCCTGAATGCTGTCCACCTCTCCCACCATTTACTAGCTCAGCTCATCTCAAAGAATGGTTCAAAGGGTGGATAAGGCATCTGTGGAATGTGAGGATTTAGACTTCTTTTGGTTGTAGCTACTATGTTCAAAAATTTTTGTTAGCCTCTGTCCCCCAGGTCCCAGTGAAAGGTTGAGCTGCTTTCTGTGCTATGGATAAAGGGGATTAATTAGTAGTAAATACCTAGATGCATGCATAAACTTGAATTCCTTATAAAAGTATGCTTCTCCTTCTCAGTGTTGATGGGCTTGGATTTGGGGTTCTTTCAGGACCCAGTTACATTTGACTCCAAAGAGGGAATTTACCTGATATTTAAAAAGTTTGGACAACTAGCTAGATGTGTCTGGACCTCTTATTTTGTCTCTAGCATTTTTTGTCTTGTTTAGATATCTCCTGAACTAAAGTATAAGAAGTACAAGGTATTTGAAGAAAGAGAATGTAATCATTTTATTTTACCTCAAGCACCCCGCCCCATCACAGCCCAGCTTAATATTTTATTTTACAGCTGCTTTTTCTAGTTATTCTCTATTCATTCTCCAACACTGCTGCCTGTGACGGTTGCATTTCTCTTATTACTCTTCCTTTCTCTTATCTCACACAGAAACAGCTACTCTTCCCTATCCCCTCATATATCTTTAGTCATCTAATTCCTGAACTACCAAAACCTCTTAACTTCTTCAATTCAGCCCCCACTCTTCTACTTGGACCCAAATACCATTGTTAAGTCATCTTAATTCATAATGTTTTGACCACATCACTTTCTATACCTTCTTTCCACGCTCAACTACATGATTAAAACTACCTTTGACTTCCCAAATGCCAAGATTCCTACCTAACTTCTCATCCCAAACCTTTCCCAAAACCCGCTTTGTGTATGAAGCCATTTCAGAACCCACTGGTCAAGTGAAAATATACATCCATCAAAAATTCTCAGAGTTCACTCACCTTTCTGCCTGCATCAAATCTATGTGAAAGAAAGACATCTCAATTGAGGTAAAAAGCCTATGAAAGAAATAGTGTTTGTAAGGGGTATGAGGGTGTGTCGGAGGATGAGCGTATGCACAAACGTGTTTATGCACACAGATAGCATATACATATACATATACATATACACACAATAAATATATTTTGCCCAAATTAGCACACACCCACAAGCTTAAAAGCCAAATCTGCTAAATCTGACCCAAACCACAGTTACTGAGACCTATGGCTACTTCCTGCAAGCAGATGCATTACCTCTGTGACAAAGTCAATTGCGTGTTGCAAGAAAGATAGGTAAATACTGCTACAGGCAGCTAGGATTCTGCTTTTTTAAAAATTTAAATGTAAAAATTACTTATCACTTCAGGACATTGACCATGTTGTATAACTTCTGCACAATATCCAGAATATCCTAGAAACTAAAAAGTACTAAATTTACAACTTAAGCAGGAAAACAGAGGCTTGCTTCACAGTGGTTTAATATGAACAGAGTTGAATATGACATTGTCTGACAGAAGAATGAACATTTTGCTGAATAAAAGCCCCGAGTCAGGATATATACACAGCAGAAATGGGGCCTCAGGCTCTCAGCACTTGTGCACAATGAAAGGAGGAATCTTTTTTTTTAAAAAAAGTCAATAACAGAGGATACAAATGAAAAAGGCAGCAACAACACCAACACTGGGAAGGTGGGAAAGTGAGCAGAGCCCCACTCTAGGGGCTGCTCAGCCCCTGGTACAGGCCCAGCAGCTGAAGAGCTGATCTGTGTCAGGGAACTTCAACATTTAGATGGACTCCAAACCCCATATCAAAATTCAATCCTAATCTCTCCGATCAGGGTCTTCTCAGAATCAGTAATCCTTTCCCTCAAGACCCTATATAAAGAATTCCAGTCCTTCCATGATAGGGTGTCTAAGCAAAGAGCCCCCACTTTTGACCTGACACCAGAGTTAACCTGCTCCCATCCCACCACTTGGGACAGATATCGGGCCCCAGCAAACAAACCACTACATTCCAGACAGAACCCCAGGAAAGTCGCCAGCCTCAAGAAGCTGCCTCAGACTCTAAGTTTTAGGAAATCTATACCCAGCTGCTAACCCTAGCTCAGCTTCCGGGGAGAATGCTGGGGTTCCATGGGAAACCAGTGCAGGTAGTTCAATAACCCTGTGACCAAGCTGGGGAGGGCAGTGACAACTCTTGCCCCTAAGCCCCATCAATAGCTCAAAGTGCTTAGGAGAAGTCAGAGACTGTGTGGTTTGTTCATGTGTTTTCTGTCTTGTGGCAGCACTAAATGGGATGGGGGGAAGGGAGAATGGAAGGAAGAGAGTGGTGATGCCCTCCCCTACCACTGGGAGGTACCTAGAAAATGATCCACTCCCACCCTTCAGGGAGTTACCTGGCAGTGGTGAGTTTCCCCTAGCCCTCAAGCCTCCAAATCTGCAAAGCTAATCCATAAAAGTAGCAAGGGCTTAGGGAGGGAGAACTGCCAGCCCAGCCCATTCTAACTCACCTGCTGGTGAGTGAGAACAGGCAGCCAGAGCGGGGAGCCACAAAGGAAAGGGGCTAGGCAACAGGAGCTCCCCGACTGCCCTATGGCTTTCTTCTGACTCTGAAGTAGCCATGATGATGGGCCCAGAAAACTCACACACCTTGCTCCACACAACAGACTGCTTAGACTCTAGAATTGCTGCCATGAAAAGCAACAAGGGAGAAAGAAAGTACAACAAAAGAAACTCTTGAGAAAACTGGGAACGGGCCTAGAGGAAACTAGAGCTTTTCGGTCTCTGCCACCTTCCCCACAAGGAAAAAAGTTCATGCAGGTAGGAAAGGCAGGGTCTTTCCCTGCTCAGTGTTCCTGGTTAAACCTAAGAGTAAGAAAAATCCCCTGGACTTGCAGCATCAGTATGTACCCAAGTGCCCCACCAGCACAAGACCCGCCCCCCACAAGGTTAGCCTTCTGGCATGGGTAAATGCCCAAGAAATTGCCTTTCAGTCCAATCCCCCCACCCACCCTCCAACCCCAAGCAAAGGGCATCTGCCTGTGGTTTCCCACCTCTCCTCAGAGGAGAGGATCCTAGCAGAGTGCCCATGGTATAGTCAGGTACCAAGGAACACAATGCCAGACAGTCTATCAGGCCAGGGGATGGAGAGCCAACTTCAGATCAAAGAGAGAGAGAGAGGCTTAGTGTAAAAACCAATGTCATTTCAGCAGGAAAGTAGAGGGCAAGTGGTGAGAGGGGCTCCTACTGGCGCACCTTCCCAGGGACGTAGTTCCTGTCAATTGCCTCCTCCTGCAGGAACATGTGTAGGCAGCGTTCGTTCTGAGCCAGTGGGTGCCCAGCAATTCTATAAAGAGACCAATACGGTTATCAGTAATGTCTGGGGTCAGAGAGAATTCATAGAGGGATAGGGCTGTGGATGTGGACAGGGGAAGAAGGGCAAAGTCAGCCCTGAAGTTCAAGCAAGTAGAGGACAGCAGCAGGGTATCACTTCAACCCTAATATTGAAGAAGGGAAGGGGACAGAGGTGTAAGGTGGGGGAAATCCCTAGACACATCCAACATGCAGCGCTTTCTCAGGCTCTGAGGTACAGGATCGGAATTCTGCTCAAAGGAATGGAGTTTTACTGTCCAGTGAGCCCAGCACACAATCGGCACCACATCATATTACCCATTACAAAAGAGGAAAGAGACGAAAAACATAGAAAGACCAAAATGGCAAAAGTAGCAAAAGGAATCCCCAGGAACTTGGCTTACTTGTTAATAAACTGTTCGAGGCCCTGCCTCCTTTCTTCAATAAAGGACTCCTCAAAGATCCCTTCATCTCCTCGAAAAGGAAGCTGCCGCTTCAAGGCTTTCCCAGGCAGTGGTGGTACTACAATCTGTAGGCAGACGCAAAATATCAATCACATGGGAGAGGACAGAGATGGAATAAGGTGGTAAAGCACTGTACACTTCATTTCCTATTAGGCATAGGGTCCATCCTATGCCATAGTTCAGCAACTTGCAAGAACTGAGGTCATAAGAACAGTCAGGGGGTGGCTCAGGTCAAAAATTAATCCAGGTCTGTTTCTGTGGGAGGACAGGTTTACCATCTCAAAAGAAAGGAAGTAAACTTCAAATATTCTTCACTTTCTTTGACAGTCCACTACCATCCCCAAATTTAGCTACACTTTCCATTTTTAGCACCTGAAGGAATTAAGTTGTATGACTTTTCTAGCCACTAAGTCAACTAATAGTTTTTCTTTACAATTTCTCCTGAACTTACCACTTTCATGTTTCAAAGGGTATCATCCAGATCCAATATATTGGGATTTTGTAGACAGAGTGTGTTCACCCTCTCTGTTGCCTTCCAGATTTTATAAACCTATGCAGATCTCCTCTCTCAAGGGTGCCACACAGGAAACGGGGCCATACCTTACTATCTCGCTCCAGCTCATTTTTTAGCCACTCAAAGTCACTGTAGCGCCGTCGTACACAGGACTCTTTCAGCTTGAAGATAGGTAGGTTTGTCTACGGTGAAGAAAGAATGTGAGAGAAGAGAGATGGTAAGAAATGTCAGCCTGTGATGGCCACCTATCACAACCACTTGGACAGGTCTTAAGAAAGAAACAGCTCCTATGGACCATGTTCCTAGAACCCTTTCAAAACACCACCGGGTGAATACCAATCCTTACCACATCCAGCCTTGTCACAGGTGGTGATTAGAAGTCCCTTGCTGCTTAGAATTTATCTTACAAATAGACTTGAAGTTGTACATAAATATGTATGTACAAGGGTTTTCACTGAATTTTCTCATTTGTAATAATAATAAATGTCCATCAATAGATAACTGGTTAAATAAATTATGGTACACTTGTTCAGTGGAATACAACCATGAAAAGAATGTGAAAGATATATATGTCCCAGTATAGAAAGATATTAAGCATTAAAATCAAGGCACACAACAGTATATACAGCCTGCCTCTATTTGTTTTTAAAAGGGATATGTATACGTGTATATATTTATATTTATGAATTAAATATTTATGAAAAGATACTGATAACAATGATTGACTTTGGAGAATAAGACTAGACAACTGGAATGGGTAGGCCACATTCTTCATTGTGCAGTTTGAATTTATCATATGCATGCATTACATTTCAGTTGAAAAGTGAATTTAAGTTCCCTGGAAAGAACAAGAGATAAGCACCTCCAAAGTATGCTTTCCTCTGCTTTTCCTATCCAAATCCTCTCCATTCTACAAGCCCAGCTCAAGTTCCACTTCATCCAGGAAATCTGTCCTGACAACACCAGCTGAATTTATTGGTCTCCCTCTCCTCTGAACTCCTATGACACACAGACTTTAGTACTGCCTGACACACCACTGTTTTAAGCATTATGTTAGTCTTGCTACCTAACTAAATTATAATTTCATTGAAATTGGGAGCCATGACTACTGCTGCATCTCCCTAAATACAGATTATGCAAGTTACTCAGTAAATACTCAATTGATTAATAGTGGCCCTATGTATCTGTTTACCCTCTCCTTATCCAGAAAGTGCAGCAGAAATAGCACTTACATTAAGTTGGCTTATCATAGCTTGCTCCCTGATATAAATCGGCTTATTCCCACATCTTAATCACTGAGAATTTTCCCAAGGCTCCAATGGCAACAGGAACCTCCGACAAACAAAAAGCCCTGATCCTCACTCCTATCTACAAGTTCTAAGTAGAAATGGCCAAACAAATGTATTAATACTGACTATATTTCCCACCAGTCAATTCAAATCAGTAGATGGAAAAAAAAGGAGCTAGTTTCTCTCCTTTCTCCACAGCTAACTCAGAGCAGGTAAAGAGCATTGGAGCTATGCTAGAGCTTCACACATTCCTCACTATGTCATGCTTTGTAGTCCTCAAGTCTGGAAACTGTCTTTTCAGGATCTAGCTCTAGGTATAGGGCATCAAAAGCCAAATAACTGGACAACTTACATTAGTTACAACTCTACTCAGGATCAAGGTCCCAGGAATGTCAATGGGTTGAAGTGGAGTGAGATATACGTAAAGTAATATCTTATTACCTAAACTATTTTTTAGAAGAATAAATAAGAAAATAGAAACAGCGGTTTCTTCAGTAAGGGGAGCCTCTGGAAGGCAGAGGCAGAGAAGGAGACTTCATTTTTACAGTACAGTTGACACGTGAACAACATGGGTTTGAACCGCATGGGTCCATTTATACACAGATTTTTTTCAATAACTATAGTATATCATTTTTGTACCTTTTGAATTTTGTACCATGTGCATGTATTACCTATTCCCAATAAACCATTATAGAGAACATTCTCAGAATCCTGCACAAAATATATATGTGTATCAAATCATCACATTCTACACCTCAAACCTACACAGTTATCTGTCAATTATATCTCAATAAAGCTGGGAGTAAAAATAATCATTCAAGAAAAAAAGCCCTTCAGTATCATGAGATTCCAGGTTTCCACCAGAGTTCATTACAAATACTGTGATCCCCAAACAGTAGAACCTTAACCAGTAGGCCTTTACAGAAGCCAACAGAAGTATCTAAGAAAAGAAAAAAAGTGCTGAATAGATTCTTCCAAGATGGAGCGAAACCACCCACTGCCATTTTGTGAACTTCCTCCTCTGACTTACAAAAATGCTATTCTTTCCCCACCCCCCACAGGATGGTGACAGTATCGGCCTTTCATCTCAGCACCTAGTCATCTAAGGAAGGGGATACTATGTACTAGGATACTCTCTCAGCTCCAACCTACAAATTATATGAGGGAGACACGATTGTGTAGTACAGCATATAGAGTCCTTTGGCTCTGATCAACACAAAATCAAGGGAAAGGGAGAAAGAAGCAAAGTTCAAGTTCACAGGACAACTGACATTTGAAAAGTTCCATACATATCTTGTTAAGCCACCAGAATACCTCTCCAGACTCCTTATTTCTTGGGGTGGGTATTCCTTCCCTGAGCTATTATACAAAGAAACAAGTCAGTGCCATGTGCTTCTACCATACACAGTGCTTAACTCCCAAAGCCCATTCTCTTGAGTCTCATGTTCCCTATAATGCCTACCGTGATCAGTCACTTAAATTAGCAATTTCAAACCAAATGATTTCACCAATTTTCCCCAAAACAGAGTTCAACAAAAATATTGAAAGCCTATATGGCTATACAAAATTAACATAAATACAAATTAACTCAAACCCACAGAATTAGGAACTGCCATCAACCCTATCATCAATCACTATACAATTAGTAACTGTGGAAAAGACTGATGAAAATCCTGGTGGGTAAAAAAAAAATCTTGCACACTAAAGTTTTGCAACTAAGTATTGCCAAAGAAACTAAAGTATAGTGGAAAGAGTATGGTGGGCTTTGGAGTCAGACGGACCTGGGTTCAAATCTCAACCCTGCCACTTATTAGCTATGTGTACTTGGGCAAATTACTTAAACTGCATTCCTCCTCAGTTTTCTATCTGTAAAATGGTGTTTTTGTAAGGATTTAGAAACTAAAACCTAGTTCAGTGCCTGGCACACAGTAGGCACTAGATGAACAGTTCCTGTTTTATTAGAATGCCTTTAGTAGAGAACAATTCCATTCATAATCCCTACAGCTCTTGGGTAATACATCAAGACAGTGTCTCAAAAACCCCACAGCAGAGAGTTCTTACACTGAACAAGTTATGCCCAGGATTCCTCAGGTAATTAAGTTCTCTGCCATTAACAGTTCCCAGCGTTTATATTTTGAAGGCTCTAACGTCCATTCATCCCCAAAGAGATGATTTCAAACAGTTCTTATACAGACAAATTTTTCTCATTTTTTTCTATGAGCATTTCTTTCTTCAGTTTGGACTGCCAAACTTGGAATTTGGAGATCATTGCTACTTAATTAGGTTTCAAAGCCCAGGTGGGAGAGCACACGCTCTCATTCAATTCATTCATTCAAAAATAAAAGCACATACACTCTTTTAGGTCTTCAAATGCTGTTTGAGCAGCATGCTGTCCATAGAGAATATTCTGGCCCTCTAGTCTGAGAAGAAAACATAAGGAAAATTAGGAAATGGCTCTCAAACTTTTTTGCCTGTAACCACTTCAATAGGGCCAAAGAAACTGCAAACCATGTACTCTGCACATTCCATCCTTGCATCGTGGACTAAGAACTAGAGAATAAAGTCCTCTGTAATGCACACTGGAAGAAACCACTCCTGGGGCAGTCCTGAAATGCAATATATTAAAGTTAACTACAGACTAGGGACTAATATAATGAATCCAAAAGGTTAATCTAGGGCAGAAAGGGCAAATAGCCATTCATATACAGAAATGCCAAATGAGAGCCAGTAAATATTGAAATAAATATTCTGGATACTTCAAATCCAAAGGGTCAACCCAGGATGAGGGCAGCGACTGACAATCCACCAATCCGAGTGCAAGGTCAGGTTTTCCAGTGAGCATGTAGTACCTGAGAAAACTTAAGCATTAAACACTTCTCTCCTTCAGATGGTAATTCTACACAAGTCTGGGAAGCACTCAGTCTCAAGGAGACTCCCCTTATTTCTGCTCCACCAAGCCCACTGTCCTGTCTCCCGTTCCTGGAATCTCTCTTCCCTTTAATCTAGGCTTTGCTCAACTCCATCATCCACGGAGACCTCATTAAGAAGAAGCTCCTCTGGGCCTTCCTGTCCCCCTTCTTCAGACTGACTTCCCACAACCTAGTTTAGTTATGGGACCACGCAGCATATCTCCTTGGCTCTCCATCCCCCGGCCCTCTTCCACTCCTCCTTCCCTCCTTCTGTCGCTACAGTCCTGATTCCTATTTCCTGGGATTCCTCACTCTAATCCTCTCCATCCTTCCCCATCCTTCTCCAGCCATGCTTCACTTCTGGCTCATGGGTACTTGTTTTCCCTCACGCCGGTCTGATGTCCCCCCTCAGGAATTTTCTGTATCCTCGGGGCACAACCGAGTGGGCAGACCTCTCTGCAAACCTATTAAGCCCCTAACCCCCAAATGACCCCTCCAGCGTCTTCTCCACCGTTGGCCGTCCCTACGGCAGCCTCACCCCCCGCCCACCCCCGCCCTCCCCGCCCAGCCGCCCGGTCCTCCCTCAGCTGTCTCCCTCACCCCGTGACTCACCCGCATGCGAACCTCATAGGTGGTGAAGCGCGCGCGGCCCACGCCCACCGTCTGTGGGTTAAAGATGTCGATCTCCAGGAAGTTACTTGGCGGCCCATAAGCGTCAGTCAGGTCCTGCGGCTTCGAGTTAAGGCGCCGAGTGTCAGCTACTGCGGTGTCCGACATCTTTCCGAAGGAGAGACCGGGACCGGGGAAGGGGGGATGGGGGACAGAGGCCGAAGGCAGGAGCGCGCACGGCCCCTCCCGCTTGCAAAATAACCAGCCAACCCACAGACTGCGGCGCCGCGCACGCGCGCCCACGCACGCACGCACGCACGCGCACGCCGCCGCGGCCCGGGGCCCGGCACCCTGAATAGCGGCGAAGCGGACGGCTGCAAGTCCTGTACCGAGGAGGCGTCATTCAGACTTCCGGGCAGTGTTTGTGGCCGCCCCGGAACCTGCGTCTCCAAAACGCACCCCCAGTATCCTAGGAAGCACTACAGGGGAGGTCCGCCAATCGCTGCTCCTCAAGCCAAGAAATTGTCTTATACTGTGCATCAATCAGCAGTGGGCACTACCCCGCAAGCTAGGATCGTACAGTGATAGGCCGAAACCCCGTGACCTGAGTAAGTCCTGGTTTTGCGCGAAAATAGAAGGGTCGTTTCCCGACGGTGGGGTTTCAACAATGGTACTAAGAACCTAAAACGCAGCCCCGGCCACTTGTGCCATTAATAGTTTCAATTCATTTCACACACAATTGAGCACTCGGTGAGCGCTACTTATGGTGCCAGGAAAGCAGCGAGGATGGGGTATGACAAGATGATTTCTCATTCTCACTTTTCAGGAAAATTTGGGCATATCTTCATCCTCCACTTGTTGCCACATAAAAGCTAATTTCACGTGTACTCAGATATTACATTTCTATCGCTACTCTGCGAAACTCCAAATTTGGCGTTGCTCTGAGGTTGCGTACAGCCCATAATGGAGATAGAATATGTGTCTACATGAGAATATCTATAGAAATACTAATATTTGTATGACTAATTTACACATGACCCACATGAAGAGGGTAGTGCCCACAGTAAAGGTGGTGATTTTAGGTCATCCTTTCTCCTCCTTGCACCAGCTCTCTTCTGCTCAAAAAACAATTTCCCATATCATCGATGCCTGAAATTCTTTCAACGGAGTACAAGACCCTATAATTTCCCAGTTAAGTTATTTAATTCAATTTAAGTGATATCTCCTAAGCAACTACTTACGCGTCAGGCACCATGCTAAACACTAAAGACCTAGAGTTCAATAGAGAGTCCCCGCCCTCAAGGAGTTAACGTTCTAGAAAAGGAGACGAGTAAATAAACTAATATAATGTGACAAATACAAAATAAGTGAATATTCCAACCAGCACATAGGACATGAGTAACTGGAGGAATTAAGGAAGGCTTCCTGCAGGAGGAAACATCTGAGTTTGACATACATGAAAAGACAAACAGGAATGGAAATGGGGAAAGGTAATTTCTTGCAGAGGGAATAGCATATGCAAAGTCGTCCAGATAAGAAACAACATGATATTTTTAGGCAATTATCACCAATTCAAGTTGTGTAGTGGAAGTGCTTAGAGAGGTAGCCTGGCTGGGGATGGGCAGATGAGGATGATCCTTCTATATTAAGCAAAGGATCTTTGGTTTTATGATGTAGACAATAAGAAGCCACTGAAGGATCTTCAACACACACACACAAACACACACACACACAAAGGCATGATCAGATTCGTGTTTTAGAAGGATTATTTTTCAGGCAACATGGAAGATGTATCTGAATTGAGTGTGACCAATTATGAGTATCTATTGATATAGTAGTACTTGGAATCATGATAGTGGTGGGAATGGAGAAAAGGGAAGAGAGAAGGCTGAGACTGAGGAAATAAAATAGATAGGAGTTGTATCTGATAGATATGGTGGTAGTATAGTGTAGGGCTTAAATGTGTGAGCTATGGACTTAGGCTGCCTGGGTTTAGATCATTGCTTCCTAGATGTATAACCTCGAGCATGTTATCCAACAAGTTTTCCTCCTCTGTAAAATGGAAATAAGACTAAAAGCTACCCCTGGGGCTTTTGTGAGAATTCAATGAAATAAAATATGTGCAAATAGTAAGTCCTCAGTAACTATTAGCTATTGTTACTATTTGATGGGAGAGAGAAAAAATAGATAAAATGACTCCTAGGTTTCTGAGGTAGGTAACTATGTGGATTGCTGGTACCAACAATCGAAATTGGAATTGCAGAAAGAAGAGTGAGCTTGGGAGGGAAGACAGTGAGTTCAATGTAGATAAATCTGGGGTGTCTGTAGGACATCCAAATGGCCAGGAGGCAGCTGGAAATACTGGCCTGGAGCTCGAGGGTGTGACTAGAATTAGAGATTTGGGAATTATTAGCATACAGTGTAGAAAGAAAAATGTGAAGAGGCAAGGACAGAATGTTTAAAAATTGATGAAGGCATGCAATGTTGATGAGAGTGTAAGTATGTACAATCTTTCTGGGAGGCTAATTGGCAGTATGTATTTAAAAAAAAAAAAAAAAACCTTTGGGCTTCCCTGGCGGCGCGGTGGTTGAGAGTCCGCCTGCCGATGCAGGGGACGCGGGTTCGTGCCGCGGTCCGGGAAGATCCCACGTGCCTCGGAGCGGCTGGGCCCATGAGCCATGGCCGCTGAGCCTGTGCGTCCGGAGAGGCGCACGGGAGAGGCCACAGCGGTGAGAGGCCCGCGTACCGCAAAAAAAAAAAAAAAAACCTTTGACCTCAGGAAACTTGTAATACTGGTTGTCTCTGGAGAGCAGAACTGGAGAACAGGAGTCAGGGACAGCAGGGAGAGTTGTTTTTCATTTTCATTTCATTTATGTTTAAGTGTTTTTGTATTGTAAAAATATTTTAAATGGGAATTTCCTGGCTGTCCAGTGGTTAGGACTCAACTCTTTCATTGCCGGGGCCCGGGTTCAATCCCTGATGGGGGAACTGAGATCCTGCAATCCATGGGGTGCCACCAAAAAAAAATTAATGTTATTTATCAACACTTTTGGCTCAAAATTTTCACCTCGATCATAAAACTCAGTGTCTTGTGTAAATGGCCAAATTCAGCGTTCTCCTATGTATCCATGTAAAATAATGTTCTTATATTCCTTGATATGGAATGATGCCCACGAAAAAAGTGGAAAAAAGCTGGTAAAAAAATACCATAGACCATGGTGGTCAGGAAGAACAAGTGCCTTACAAAAGGCAGCAAAAAAGGAGCCAAGAAGAAAGTACCATGATTGAAGCTCATGTTGACGTCAAGACTACCGATGGTTATTTGCTTCATCTATTCTTTGTGGGTTTTACTAAAAAACACAACAATCAGATTCGGAAGACCTCTTATGCCCAGCACCAGCAGGTCCACCAAATTCAGAAGAAGATGATGGAAATCATGACCCAAGAGGTGCAGACAAGTGACTTGAAAGAGATGGTCAATAAATTGATTCCAGACAGCATTGGAAAAGACACAGAAAAGACTTGCCAATCTATTTATCCACTCCATGGTGTCTTTGTTAGAAAAGTAAAAATGCTGAACAAGCCCAAGTTTGAATTGGGAAAATTCATGGAGCAACATGGTGAAGGTAGTAGTTCTGGGACTTCCCGGGTGACACAGTGGTTAAGAATCTGCCTGCCAATGCAGGGGACACGGGTTTGATCCCTGGTCCGGGAAGATCCCACATGCCATGGAGTAACTAAGCCCGTGTGCCACAACTACTGAGCCTGCGCTCTAGAGCCTGTGAGCCACAACTACTGAGCCCACGTGCCTAGAGCCCGTGCTCCACAACAAAGAGTAGCTCCCCACTCTCCGCAACTAGAGAAAGCCCGCGTGCAGTAACAAAGACCCAACACAGCCAAAAATAAATAAATAAATTAATTAATTAATTAATTTTAAAAGGGGAAAAGAAGGTAGTAGTTCTGGAAAAGCTACTGGGGATGAGACAGGTGCTAAAGTTGAATGAGTTGATGGATATTAGCTGCCAGTCCAAGAATCTGTTTAAAATTCAGACTTTTAATGGTTACAAATAAAAGATCTTATTTGTGAAAAAAATATTGTAATATGATACCATTTGTATTACTGTATATGATATATATATAATAATTTTTAAAGACTAGAAGGATATAAATTAAAACGTTAGTGGTAGTTACCTCTGTGTGGTGGTGGGGTTTCAGTTTTATGTTTTTATTTATAATTTTCTAAAGGACCTGATTTTTAACAATAAGCATGTACTTTTTTTTTTTTTTTTTTTTTTTTTTGCGGTACGCGGGCCTCTCACTGTCGTGGCCTCTCCCGTTGCAGAGCACAGGCTCCGGACGCGCAGGTCCAGTGGCCATGGCTCACGGGCCCAGCCGCTCCGTGGCATGTGGGATCCTCCCATACCGGGGCACGAACCCGTCCCCGGCATCAGCAGGCGGAGTCTCAACCACTGCGACACCAGGGAAGCCCAATGTACGTTTTTTTTAATCAGAAAAAATGAAACTATTTCCATCTGGGAAAAAAATTAAAGGACAGGTACAGGAAGAGAAGCTTGTGAAGGAAACCCAGGAAGGAATTTTCGGAGAGGTAGAAAGAGAACCAGGAGACAATAGTGATCTGAAGGAGAGGGATAAAAAATGTTTCCGAAAGGAAAGTAGGTGGTTAACAGTGTTTAATACGGTAGAATGGTCAAATAAAACCTGGGAAATGTACACTCAATTTGACAATTACCTAAATTGAGAGGTTTGGTAGAGCACTGGGAGTAGAAGGCAGATTGCAGTAGATTAAGAATTGAATCAGAGATGAAGTGGAAACATTTAGTACAGACTATTCTTTAAAGAAGCTTGCCCAAGATTTGAGGAATGTGGTAGCTAGAGAGCAATGCATTGACAAAGAAGGATTTGTTTGTTTGTTTGTTTAAAGAGAAAGCAGGCTTGAATATGTTTAACGACTGCAGTGGGGGGGGGAAGAATTTCATAGAAAGAGAGAAGTTGAATATACAGGTAAGTAATAGGAAAAGGCTTAAAATCAAATAGCCCTTGGAGAATTGTGAAAGTTAAATTCACAATGAGGTGTAAATACACGGTCTTTTTTTTTTTTAAGAGAAAGATTTGATAGGGTGGAGAGGAGAGTAGCAGGGTACTGGGCTAATTAAATCTTTTGCAGTAATAATGCAATTGACAGCTGTTATCAGCTGGCTCCCCCCCACACACAGAGATAATAGAATAGAATAGCCAAGGCAAATCTCTTGGCAAACAGGTGACATCAGAGCATGATGAGAGAGCAATGTGCATTTTCCTCTCATTGGATTTCTTTGACTATGTTCATTCTTTGCCAAAAGGAGTCCAGAGTTGGGAGGGGAATGAGAGAGAGAGATTTAGGATCCTCAAATTGGAAGGAATCTCATTAGTTCATCCTCCTGCCCACAGGCAATACTGGACCTTAATCAAACATACATCTATCCATCTTTCTGCCTTTAAATTTTTCCCAAAGGAGATTGCACAATCTCCGAATCAGTCATACACAATCATACTGACAAGAACTTCTTTCTAGTCTCTATTCAGACTGTCCTGAGGAACTGGCAAATCAAGAGCCCCTATAATTTGGGGTGTTTGTGTTCTTAGGAGCAGGGGTCTGGAACTGCAGGGAGGGAGTAGGGGGAGGGTCTTAGTGTAAAAGAGGTAGTGCAGAGAGGAAATCCAGAGAGCAGGGCTCATGACATACAGTCTACTCCAGGGAATGTTGATCCCGAGTTTACCTGCCTTTCTATGGAGCCCAGCTCTCTTTCTTCACACATCCATCCAACTGCCTACTACTAGTAGTGACTTCTCCTCTTGAAGTTCCTTTAACCCTCATTTCACCTGGCACCTCCCTAGGGATCATCTCTACGTTAACTAAATCCCTTCTGAAAGTTGGATGAAATGTTGGTGAAACATTTCCAGTGTTGATGAAAAGTCCTTTAAATACTCAACTTGTCTACTTAAGTTGGTGACTATATTTACTAAAGTATCTCCCAATCGCCTAGGGGTGAGGGCAATCTGAGGAAAAGTGGTGTGGCCTAAGTGTGTGAGTATCTATGCATGTTTATCAGGTGTTGCTAAAGACCTAACCCTTTAGCTGACAAGAGTTTGGCCTCCAGCTTCCATACAGGTGTTTGTTAATTATATAATGAATCATCTAGCAAAAATAAGACCTGGAAAGATGATAATGTCCCAATTAGCCAGCTTTCTTCCCTTAATAAAAGCTAACATTTACTGAACACTTACTATCTGCCAGGCACTCTTTTAATCACTTTATGTATTTTAACTCCGTTAATCCTCAGAACAATCCTATGACATATGTGCTTTTTTTTTTTTTTTTTTTCGGTATGTGGGCCTCTCACTGTTGTGGCCTCTCCCGTTGCAGAGCACAGGCTCCAGACGCGCAGGCTCAGCGGCCATGGCTCACGGGCCCAGTCGCTCCGTGGCATGTGGGATCTTCCCGGACCAGGGCATGAACCTGTGTCCCCTGCATCGGCAGGCAGACTCTCAACCACTGCGCCACCAGGGAAGCCCCATAGGTGCTATTTTTATAACTGCATTTTACTAATGAGGCACAGACAGATTAAGCAATTTGCCCAAAATAACACAGCTAATAAGTGGTAATGTCAGGATTTGAACCCAGCCAGTCTGGTTTTGGAGCCCAGGTTTTCAACCTGCCTCCCAGAGAAGATCCTTTTAGCCCATACAAGGCTAAAAAGGAGTCGTCGTAAAGGGAGAAAGGTGGAAAAAGAATTAGGAAAGGAAAAATGAGAGAAATAAAGACCAAAAAAATTGTTTTAAGGGGTAGAATGTCACTAACAACAGCTTAGTAACATTCTGGTGTAAGTTGCCTGCCCCTGCCTAGATGTTCTTCATCTGGCCTTTAATCTGAAACTTTTTGTATTGAATTCTATCTTCTTAATACCTATGATAACTTCAAACCTATTTAATTTCTGCCCATCCTTCAAAGCCTAGTGCAGGTCCCACTTCATCCATAAAGCCTCCATATTCATCCAGTCTACAGTAATCTGTACTTTTGAAATTTTTTACAGACTACTTGTCTGTAGTGTTCATCTGGCTCTGACTCACATTTTTAATTAGCCTTGTGTACATTTATGTCACATCTTACCAACCATACCGTAAACTCCCTAAGGGAAGAGACTATGACTTTTATTCCTCTTGCATCGTGTATCCCCCATAATGCCTAGCATGGTGTATTGCAAATAATAGGCACTCAGCAAATATTTGTTGGTTGACTAATTGATTGGGAAAGGTCAGAGACTACATCAAATCTTGGTTAACCCCTGAATCATTAGTGAAGAACTATGCACTCAATGTGTACTCAATAAACATTAATGATGATTACAAAATCATTCAAAGAGTTTTTATAGAGCTTCTACAGTGTATAGAGAATGATGTGTAGGGATAGAAATTAAATAGAGGACACAGCTTCTACGTTTGAATACCTTAGTTTAGTCTTCTCTTACTACTTCAATGCACACTATCTCCTTTCTCTGAATTCCTGCTGCATTTGAACTCCGGACTAGCTATCACTCAGTTGTTGTCTCCCCCGATTTGATTGCAAGCTGCTTGAAGGAAATGGATAACACTGTGCTGGGACCATAATGGAATCACAGAATTAGAAAGGACTTTAGAGATTTCCCTATTGTCAAACTTCCCACCCAACGCAAAAATCCCTTTTGCAACAGCCCTGATTGAGCTCTTATTTAATTATACACTTCCAGTATCAAGAATTAATCAATATAGGAAGCATAGGAGGAGGAATAGGTTCAGGAGCTACATAATGAGTTGGATTCTGACTACGTGCAGTTTACTGTGATTGTTAGACAACCAAGTGGAGAAAAACAGCTGAAATTCAAGTCTCAATCTCAGGAGAGATGTCAGGACTGAAGATAGAGACTTGGAGTCTTGGGAATGGAAGTAGTAGTTGAAGCACTAAGGTTAAGACTACTAAGGACAAGAGAACAAAGCAACCAAGGACAAAATCTCCGAGAAATCCTCTACTTGGAAAATGAGAGGAGAAATCAATGAGGTGAGAGAACTGGAAGATGAAGAAGAGAGTTTTAAGGAGAGACTGGTCACCAGAGTCAGTGGAGGATGGATCAATGAAGTTAGAAAGGATAAGACTGAGATAAGGTTATTTGATCTGGTGATTAAGAAGCCACACATTGATGACCTTGAAGAGAGAGGTCTCAGTGAAGTAGGGTCTATTTTGACTTACTCTAGTTACCTATAATGCCTACTTCAATGCCTGGTTCAATACATATTTGCTGAATAACTGAATAAATGGTTGGAAGAACTATAGTTCCTGCTAAAAACAGAGGGTGTTGGGGAAAAGTAAAGAAGTTAGCCTTTCTTCTCCTCTGAAGCAAGAGGAGAATATGGGTAATAATATAGAGAAATGTTAAGGTGAAAAAGAAAGGGGCAATGATTTTTCCCCCCAAAATGTGAAGTAAGCTCATCTGAGATTCTCTCACAGGTTTGATGGAATAAACTCTCAACCTATAACAACTATAAACTCTGGACAAAACACAAAATACACACACACACACACACACACACACACACACACACACACACACCTGAAAGCTCCAGAGAGTAAACAAAAGTAGGCAGATATTGGATGGAGGTTTGAACTTAGAAGAAGGGTACAGCAGGGGCCAGGATTCCCATTTTTATGGATTTAGCCTGAGGGCAGGCTGTAGTCATCAGCCACATCGCTAAAACTACAACAGGAAACCCTCATCTTTCTAGCCTAAAGAACCAGAGGACAGGATCTGAGGAAACGACAGTCTCTAGAAAATGAGGGGATATATCAGAAAGACATCCTGAGGAGGAGCCCTAAATTATCTGTATAAATTCCTCCCAAGACTTATCCTAAGCCATGCGTGCACAGGGTGGACTGAAAACAACTTTCATCTAAGACTAAAAGAATGGAACTGAGATTTGAGCTGCCACCCACCACAGGCAAGGCAGGGTTTTTAGTTTGAATCTAACCAAGTTAATTGCCTGCTGAAACAAATGCATCCTCACTCTTCAGAGAAGTATAACAGTATTCAGAAACTCCACAAGATAGCATTCACAATGTCCGGTAAACCCTCTAAAATTGCTCACTATATGAAGAATCAGGGAAATGTGGCCCATTCTCAAGGGAAAGACAATGGAGGCCAACCCTGAGATGATGATGCTCAATGAGGAGAGGAAAAATGCCCTGGTAATGAATGAAGAGATAGGAAACTTCAGCAGAGAAATAGAAAATATAAAAAGGAGCTAAATGGAAATTCTAAAACTGAAAAACACAATATCTGAAATTTAAAAAATTAACTAGATGCACTTAATAGCAGAATGAAACAACAGAGGAAAGAGTAAGTGAATTTGAAGGTACAGCAATAAAAACTATCCGATCTGAAGAAGAGAGTTGGTTGAAAAAAAATGAACAGAGCCTTATAGACCCATGAGAGAACATCAGTGGTCTAAAATATGTGTGATTAGCATCCCTGAAGGAGAGAAAAGAGAGAATGGGGCCAGAAACAGTATTGGAGGAAATAATGGTTGAACACTTCCCAAATTTGGGGAAGGACATATATTTACAGATTCAAGCTCAGCAAAACCCAAACAGGATAAATATGGAGAAAATTGCACCTATGTGTATCATAGTCAAACTGCTGAGAACCAAAGATCAAGAGAAAATCTCAAAAGCAGCCAGAGAAAAACAGCACATTACATATAATGATTCAAATAACAATGGACTTCTCCTCAGAATCTATGGATGCTAGAAGACAGTAGAAAAACATCTTTAAATTACTGGGGGAAAAAAATCACTGTCGACCCAGAATTCTATGTTCAGTAAAAATATTCTTCAATAACAAAGGCAAAATAAAGACTCTCTTCAGATAAAGAGAGTCTCTCTCATGCTTATAAGCCTTTATTCTTGCTGTTCCCTATGTCTGGAACACACAGTCTCTCCTCTAGTCCCCTCCCTATCTTCAGCCTGCTAACTCCTACTCATCCTTCACAACTAAGCTTAAATGCCACTTCCTCCAGGAAGCCTTCCTGATCCCCCAAGTCCAAGTTAGATATCCCTCACTATACATCAATAGCCCCCCACATTTCTCCAATCTTAGTATTTATCATGCTGTATGTAATTACATGAGTTGATTGTCTGTGACCTTCGCTAGACTATATGTTCCATTAGGGCATGCACCATGTTTTCCTTATTGGTATATTTGCAGTGCATGCAATAAGCACTCAATTAATATTATTGAATAAAGAAAAGAAAGTCTGATTCCAAAGTATTTATTCCTTTCTATTATGCCAGGCTGTCATCATCTAGAGGGAGGTCCTGACACTACTATAAGATTGGCTACTATTATACTCTCTTAAACTTTATGGAGAAATCTACTGTGCTTTGAAAAACTGAAGCTTTCATTGAACTATAATTTTCCTGTGATTTCATGGGTAATTACTGTTTGGAGGCTATCCATATGTGCTTAACATAGATCCTTGGCAATCAATGCTTGTGAAAATCCTCATTCAATACCACTTCAAGATAAATGACGAGTAACATAGAAATGATTAAACTATGATGCATCCAACTTATAGAATATTATGTAGACACTAAAATTATATTCATAAACCTGTGTAATCATTTGAAAACACACTTATATGTTAAGTGGGAAAAAGACAAAACCAAAAATACACAATTGTATGTATAGTGTGATTACATTGTTTTTGTAAAAAAAAAAAAAATCTATGTGGAAGGGAAAAATAATGCTGGAAAGAAATATAGCCAAATTATTGGCTGTGGTTTTCACTGGGTGATGGAACTACAGTTACTTTAAACAATTCTTTTCTGTATTTCACAATTTTTCTTTAATAAACACATTATTTAAACAGCATTATTCCTATAGTGAGTGTGGGGGGACTTTCTTTTTAAAAAAGTTTAAAATAGAAAGTAGGTAGAGGTCCCCTGATACACCAGACGATAATCACAAGTAAAACTGGACTGTGTTTAAGCCTCCTTTCTCTTTAACTTGTACCTTAATGGCCTGATACCACTCATAGATTAACTAAGTGCATGACCTTGTTGAAGGATGCTATAAGACTGGCCTCAGGAAAATAAGAAAGGGGATCAGCAGTGGAAAGTGCCAGAGGCAGAAGGAGAAAGAGACTAAGCAAAGAGATCAGAGAAAGTAAACATAAAAGAACAGGAAACGGGGCGGGGTGGGGGGGAAGACAAGAGGATAGGTATACGTATATACATACTTTCATACATTGGCACCCGCATGAAAAAGAGGAGCTGGTCGTGGATTTTTATTACAGGCATAGCTAGCATATTTTCATGTTATTTTATTATTATCTGTATTAAGAGTATGTGTGCTTGTGCCTCGTGCCTCACTATTCCCCAGGGGCACACTATGTATTTCTTCAGCCCACATGTGCTGTCATATCTGCCTGATGTTGCCAGGGAAGATCAACTGGACACTAGGTCTGGACATTCTGGAGCCTACTCTGGGAGCAAATTGCATAACCACGTGCCTATCTACGTGAGCTATAGATTTAGCAGACTATGTGGGACAGTCGGGAACATTCTGGGTGATAAAGGAGATCTGGATGGGGATTCGGGAAGTCCCAGAGGCATTTATGGAAAACAAGAAAGTAGATTAGTTCTCTCTGGGTCTAAACCCATTTATGACAAACAACTCGACAGCTCATAGCCAAGATTGTTTTTGTAAGATATTCATATTATTCTGTTGACTTTGTATATTGCTTCCGTCATCCTTGAAACTTTCACTGAGCTAGTGGGATGGCTGATGGGGGGGTTCGATTATTAAATGTCATGCGAGAGTGTTGGAATTAGAAATTAATTTTTACATGGTTTGGTTTGAGTATAGTCATTTCCCAGAAAGGATTTCTAGCAACCTCGCCTTTTCTGTATGATAATCCATCTTTTAACCCACCTGGAAATCAGGAACAAGGAGACTTAAAAGTAGGACATGTAAAGGGACCAACACAAGATCTTTTTTTTTTTTTTTTTTTTTTTTTTTTTGTGGTACGCGGGCCTCTCACTGTAGTGGCCTCTCCCGTTGCAGAGCACAGGCTCCGGACGCGCAGGCTCAGCGGCCATGGCTCACGGGCCCAGCCACTCGACGGCACGTGGGATCTTCCCGGACCGGGGCACGAACCCGTGTCCCCTGCATCAGCAGGCGGACTCTCAACCACTGCGCCACCAGGGAAGCCCCCAACACAAGATCTTAGCATCATTCATTGACCTTTAGAGGGTGGATGCAATTGTCTTAGAGCTCCTGATGATATAACTTGTAGGGTAAAAAACTGTGGCTTCCATTACCGTACGCTAGAGTCTTGCACCATCCAATACAGTAGCCACTAGCCACATGTGACCAAATTTAAATTAAATTAAAACTTCAGCACCTCAGCTGCCTGGCCACATTTCAAATGCTGAATAAGCACATGTGGCTAATGGCTACTGTATTGAACAGAGCAGATATAGAATATTTCCATCATCATAGAAGGTTCCATTGGACAGCACTGTGAATCTAGACTCGCAGGATGGTGATCTGAGGACAAGGCATCTCTGCGTCTGCATGTAAAGTGACTTTAAAAAATTTTATTGGGGTATAGTTGATTTACAATGTTGTGCTAGTTTTACGTGTACAGCAAAGTGAGTCTGTTATACACATAATATATCCACTCTTTTTTAGATTCTTTTCCCATATAGGTCATTACAGAGTACTGAGTAGAGTTTCCTGTGCTGTACAGTAGGTCCTTATTAGTTATCTATTTTATATATAATAGTGTATATGTGTCAGTTTCAATCTTCCAATTTATCCTCCCCCCTGTTACCCCCTGGTAACCATAAGTTTATTTTCTACATCTGTAACTCTATTTCTGTTTTGTAGATAAATTCATTTGTAGCCATTTTTAGATTCCACACATAAGTGATACCATATATTTGTCTTTCTCAGTCTGATTTACTTCACTCAGTATGACAATCTCTAGGTCCATCCATGTTGCTGCAAATGGCATTATTTCATTCTTTTTTATGGCTGAGTAATATTCCATTGTACATATGTACCACATCTTCTTTATCTATTCCTCTGTTCATGGACATTTAGGTTGCTTCCATGTCCTGGCTATTGTAAATAGTGCTGCAATGAGCATTGGGGTGCATGTATCTTTTCAAATTATGGTTTTCTCTGGGTATATGCCCAGGATTGGGATTGCTGGATCATATGGTAGCTCTATTTGTAGTTTTTAAAGGAACCTCCATACTGTTCTCCATAGTGGCTGTACCAGTTTACATTTCCACCAACCGTGTAGGAGGGTTCCTAAAGTGACTTATTATTTTTCTTACTTCAGGTTGTCTCTTTGCATCAATGTGCTCCGAGTGACACCAGGGAAACTAAGGCAGTTTAGCAGACCTATTAACCCTCTTGCCACACACACACACACACACACACACACACACACACACACACAGATAAGAATTCTCCCTTGAAGAATGGCTAAATAAAACATGACATATTCGTTAAATGGAATACAATACAGCAGTTACAGGGAATGAGCTAGAGGTATCAATAAGGATAGATCTCAAAAACATTTTTATGTGAAAAAAGTCAGTTGCTGAATGTAATCATTTATTGCACACAAAACAATACTACATTTTTCCTATGTAAGAGTAGTTTTTTAAAAGGTCTGGAAGAGTACATATCAAACTAATGACAGTGCTAACTTCAAGGAGGGAGGAAAGGTGAATGGGATAAGGGACCAAAGGGATTTTTTTTAAAGGAATTTTTAGATTTTTCTGTAATGATCTAAAATTTTAAAGAAAAATCTATTCATGTATTACTTGTGTAACTACAATTATTAAAACAGGACACAAATGTATATACATAACGTGAATATAAATATGTAAAAATATGGTGGTGAAAAAAATAAGGGAAGTATACAAAATCCTAACGATAGTTGTGTTAAGATGGTGGGTTTGTGGGTAATTATTTTATTCTATTTCTCTATTTTTAAAAAGTTTTTTTGTTTTATGGCTGTAATGTTAATACAATAAAAATTCTTAAATAGAAAATGAATCCACCTTTATTCTGCTGACATAGTATTATCACACATTAGATGTAGTTCTTAAGAGGCAATGGGCTCTGGTATACAATTAGTGCCAGAAATAACAGCTCAATCTCATTTATGTAAAAAATTTCAATTGTGCTTGGTGACAGTCTCCAAGATTCAATTGGTCAATATAAAACCCCATTCTGCAGCTAATTCATACTGGCAGATACACTGGAACCCTACAGTTCCTAAAAACAGAGGGTCCATTGGAATATTTACGAGAATTCCCTTCTTATGCCCAGGACACCTGACTGGTTATGGGCTTTGAAAATTGTTCAGATCAAAAATGCCTCCTCTGGGGACTTCCCTGGTGGTCCAGTGGTTATGACTCTGCACAGCCAGTGCAGGGGGTTCGGGTTTGATCCCTGGTTGGGGAACTAAGATCCCACATGCCGTGCGGCACGGCCAAGGGGGGTAAAAAAACCCCTCCTCTGTGGTGTGGAACTCAGTTCCAAAATCTGTTTCCTAAGAAAAATCTGGCTTCACCTGCACCCTACCTCCATGGGGATGCGAGGTCAACTTCCACGCAGGCAACAACACTGGTCAAGCTTCTCAACTTTCAAGCCAGAATGTTAACCCTGTCACCCAACCACCTGTTCATCTGGCTTCCAAAACATATGGATCCTGCCTCAGTCAACAACAGAGCATACCAACTCTTCTGGGCTTCATCTGAGAATAAATGTAGTCAGCCTCTGAGGTCCTGTCAGAAGCCTGGCTGTGAGAAGAGGTATTTATGGAATATATTATAAGGGACATTCTATCCATCCACTCCTTTAGGTGGCATTTTAAGTTGTATCCTCAGATCAAGTTAGAGCACCAGTAGGTTACATGCCTGAACCATATTAGCTCGGCCCCTGCAGAAATGCTTTAATGTTATACCCTTGGCTTTTAGCCAGGGCAGTTACAAGAAAGTAATATGAAAATCTCTTCTGTGTGCATTATAAAACTGTTACTGAGGACATTGTCCCTTATGGTAAATCCCACATGAGAAATTTCTTATGGAATTTAGTGTCAGCGATGAACCATTATGTAGCTGTTAAAAATTGTAATTCTGAAAGACTAAATATGAAAATGTGCTTATGATATGTTCATTGAAAAAAACAACACAGAATGGTACATAGAGTCTAATTGCAGCCATGCAAAATTATTTGTGTCGGTGGACAAGGACGGAAAGCTATAGGCAAATATGAAAATTGCATGAGGGCGATGGGAGTACAAAACTTTTATTTTTTTCAAAAAATTTTGTTTGCTGTAGCCCTGTCTTTTCAAGTGAGGGAAAAAAGAATTTAGTGACGAAAATCTCTATCTCTCTTGAGGAATTGCCACGTGTCTTTCTTTCTGATAAGAAGAATTGTGTAATTTACTGTGTTTTCCCCGTTCCCCTGGGCGGCCCAGAAGATTAATTTAATGTTCAGTCATCGCACATTAGCTGCTTTTTCCTCTACATGCCTCTGATGTTCTACTTCTATAATCTGATGACATTTGTACTTTTTTTTCTGGTAAAGTGCCTCAAATCCCTTATAGAAAGAGCAAAACATAAAGCATTTCCCACATTTTAAAAGTTATACACAAAGAAAATTGGAAAAACATAAGAAAGTAAAAAGAAAAAAATAACCACTGTTAACACTTTTAGGCATTTCTTCCTATTTTTTTCTCAATGTATTTTAAACAAAATTATGAGCATATAGCATATAAAGCGTCACATCTAGCTCTTTTCAGGTAATTTTAAAATACAAGCATCTTTTTGTGTATTGGAAGCTCTTCTGGTAATAAGCCTAGTAAGTATCATGCCATTCGAAGGTTGAAACCATAGAGGCCTATAGGAATGGTTAATGCGAAAGCTCAAAGGTCAGTTCAAAGAGCCAGAAACCTGAGAGATGAAGCTTTGTGGACCTTATTCCTGCAGGGGGCCAGGACAGAATTTGTGTGGGTGTGAAGTGTAAGCTCAGGGCAGTCTAAAGCCAAAAGGGCAATCTGGAGTCTTGTACCCATATCAAACATCACAGAAAATAGGATTTTAGACCTAGGAGAGACTTTAGAGATCACCTAATACAATATTCCCATTTTACAACTGAAAAAAACAAAGCCAAAGAGGTGAATTGATTTGTGTAGGCTCTGGAGTCAGATGGCCTGGATTTGCACCTCTGCCCTACCACTTAGTAACTCTGGATCTTAAGTAGGTCCTTGTACCCTCTCTAAGTCTCATTTTCCTCTGTGAAATGAAAATAGCAATAGCATTTAATTTACATGCTTATCGTGTGGATTAAACCAGATAATCCGTGTAAAGCACTTAACACGGTGTCTAATACATAATAAAAACTCAATAGATGTTACTTATTAACAGTAGTGTAATTATTATCATTATTCAACTAGTTAGTGACAGAACAACGACAAGGACTCAGATCTCCTGACTCAACCTAGTGCTCTTTTCACTACATCAGACTGACTTCCAGGGTTTGGAAAGGACTGAAAGCCGCCTCAATCTTAGTAGTGGTGCCAGCTCAAATCTACTTGGGGCTAAATCTTAGGAGTTTAGTCTGGGGTGTACTTCATGCAAAAGCACGTAGCCTGGTGTCTGGAAATGTAGGCTCTTACGAAATGTTTATTAACTAAAAAGATTTTTAAAAACAACGACAGGGTTGGGAGGGTGTTGTTGGCTTCTACGAGAAGAACAAGAAATCTTTCACGGAAACACATAAAAGAAGGATTTAGGGAAGAGGGCTACAAAAACATGGATGTTCCGTACATGTCTGTGAAGACCAGGGCCAAGCTGAGGTTCCTTGAGCTTTCTCATTGTTATTTTTGTTAACCCCTTCATCTTTCTCTGTAGTTACTAGCAAAAACCCTATGCAGACCCTAGATTGGGGGAGGGGTGTTTTCAAAGCTGGGCAGGGTAAGAAAGAAGTGGGGAAATGTCTATCTCAATTCAAATGAATAAAGCGGCTTGGCAGCAGGCTTGGGGGATGGCACCCAGGTAGAAGAGTGGATGGTGGCGGTGAAAGAGGCAAGAGAGCCAAACACCTTTGACCTTCAAGAGGAAAAAAACACATGAGAATGGGGAGCCAGTTGAGATCATAAACTCTGGGCTTTCAACCAGGAAAAAGTCCTGTGCCCCCCATATCCTACCATATTTCTGTTTGTAACTTATAACTATAGCAGTTTTCTGGGGGCCTGCTGTTGGTCCTCTTTTTCTTTTTTTTTAGTTTTGTTGGAGGATAGTTGACTTACAATGTTGTGTTTTATTTCTGCAGTACAGCAAAGTGACTCAGTTATACATATATATATATATTCTTTTTCATATTCTTCTCCATTACGGTTTATCACAGGATATTGAACACAGTTCCCTGTGCTATACAGTAGGTCCTTGTTCTTTATCCATCCTATATATAATAGTTTGCATCTGTGTTGGTCCTCTTTCATGACCAATGTCTCTTCTATTTTCCAAGGCCACCTTGCTGACTCTCTCTCTTGACTAATGTGTATTCCAACACTGCCACGGTAATAAAGTGCATAATTCTGACCTCGCTGGATGCATGCTTTAAAGTCTTGGTGTTCTTACCATTCCATCAATCCTTCGGCTCACCCTCCTAAAGCATCTGGAGGTCCTATGGTTTATGGTCATTTTCATCTGTCCGTAGTTATAAGGTATACCCTCATCTTAACAGTAAAGGCTCAATAGGCATTTGTGGATTGACTGAAGAATTTATACTCTAGTTGGGGAGACAATATGCCCTCATGAAATGAAAAGCCATGTAACCCCAAGCACAAAATGAAAGAATACAAACTGAGTTCGTAGAGGCTCAGGAGATGCAAAGTTGTTGAGTGATCTATCAGGTTGGGCTAGTTGGGGAAAGTTTCCAAGAGCATGTAAGTTTTGAGCCTTGAATTGGAAATTTAAGGTGATGGACATGAGTTGGTAGAGAGGTGGACCTTTTCAAACAAATGCACAAAGGGAGACAACACAAGATATAACTCAAGCCACGACAGGTGCCTGCCCCACCCTGCCATTTCCCTGTCTCAGCAGGTCTTCATGATCTGCCGCCACACCTGTTTCAGTTAGAAGAGAGCTCCTTCTGACCTAGCACCCACCAGGCTCCCTCTTCTACCAAATTCACCGCTCGTGCAGCACTTTCCGGGTACTCCAGGCTGTGCTGGAAGAGGCGTAGGCAGGAAATGTTCGCAGGCATTGTAAGCAACTATCTCCTGTCCCTTTAGTCTGGACCTCAGGTGGGAATACACAGTCTTCTGTTTACCCTCTATATGACAAATGCGTGTTGGAGTAGAAGAAGGCAGGAATATGTAGAACCAACATGGTTATGTTACCATGAGCAGACTAATATCACTTTGAAGGTCTAAAGTGCTGCGGTCTCTGAAAAACTCCGGGTGGTATGGCTTTACAACCGTGATGGGAGGAAGGCCTGATCATCACAGAGCACGTATCAAGCAACACTGCCAATGGTATAATGCTAGGCACTATACAGATAAGTTAAATTACAGTCCTTATCCCTAGAAGCTTGCTGTCTAACAGGAAAAATGGGACATGGCCCGGCAGTAAATAAATATGATACATTTATTAAAACGTTGTCAAATGCACAAGTGCAATGGTCACTCAATTCCTGACCTCATTCATTTGACAAACATTTATTGAATGTCTGTTATGTGGGCTCACAGAGATACATAAAACTTGTCTCTGCCTTCAAGGTGTTCACAGCTTAGTGGAAGAGACATATATACACATAAGCAAATAATTAGAGTATAATATGGTTTATGCTATATAACATAAGCCTGCACAAAATGCTTGGGAATGCATAAGACAGAGAACTAACTGTACTTGAGGGAGACCAGGAAGGCTGAGTAAGAGTTTTCCAGAATAAGAGACTTGGGGAAGGGATGATGAGAGGAAGGACATCCCAGGATGTGGAGGGAAAGGTATAAAAGGGCATGTATGGCATTTCCAGGAAATAGCGTGAAACTCGAACTGGTCAGAACTTTATGTGCCCAGTGAAAGAGGAAGTAGGAAAGGTGGCCTGAATCTGAAGAGACCTGTATGCCTTGCTAAGGAGTTTGAACTTTATCACATAGGCAATGGGGAAAATCAAAGGAAGTTTTAAGTAGGGAAATGCTATGATCACATATAGGTGATATTCCAGTTCTCCTGCCTCCTAGCTGTGTGACTTTGGGCAAGTCACTAAATCTCTGAGCATTAGTGCCTTCGTCTGGAAAATGGGGATGACAGGGGTACCTACCTCACAGGGTTGATTTGAGGAGTAAAGGAGCTAATTTATATAAAGCAGTCAGCACAGCGCCTGGCACATAGTAAGTGCTCCATAAATTTTAGTTATTACCAGGAGTGTTTCTTAGAAAGGTTACTTTGTTGACAGCACAGAACATAAACTGCAGTTGGGAAAAGAATCGTGGTGGGAGGTCTGATTAAGACGATGCTGCAATTTAGTCCAGTGATAAATAAGATCCTGAACTGGGATTTGGATGTGGGAGGTTAGGGAGATGAAAAGATGAAGGGTAAATCTAGCTTAGGTGACTGGGTAGATTAGGACAACCATTAACCAAATTCAGAGATAAGAGTATCCAGAGGATAGGGGTGTGGGTGCAAGAACAGATAATAAGTTCTGTTTGGAACCTGTTGAATGAGAAGTGAAGTCGCCGAAGATGGGAACCTGGAAAATATCAATATTTGAGGAGAGGCCAGAAGAGCCAGTGGAGAAAACTGGTTAGCAACCGCACTATCAATGGGAACTGCGTATGGGGAGTCGAGAGCGGTGGGGGAGACACCGTCATCAGCTATTTGTTTATGTTCCCCAAGCCCTCCGCCCATCTCCTCAACACGAAAACAAGCCTATTCTTTAGTCAGTTCTTTGCTTCGTGCTTCTCAGTTTTCTGCTTCTTGCAGAGACCGCATTTTTTTTTTCCTTTTGCCCTCTTCTGACGGAAAGACGGAACGGTCTAACATCTCTCGACACGCTCACCTAGGCGATCCCGAATCACAAGGGAGGACGGGGGAAGGGGAGAAAAGGAAGAAAATGATTTTTAAATAAAAGAAAAAGTCCGCGACGACCTCTAATAATTAATGTTCCCCCTCTCTATATCCTGCCACGCCACTCTCCTGCCACGCCACTCTCCTGCCACCCAGATCGGGCTCCTGGCCGCGAAGTAGGACGGGAGATGTAGTCCCCAAGCCGACCAGGCTGGCACTACTAGAGAACTCTGTTTCCCAACCCGCTCTCCAGGCGCGTGCGCAGATGGCTGCCCCGGCGAGTGGTAAACAGAGACGTCAGGCGGGGGCCGCAGCTTGGAGCAAAACAAAAGGGAAACCCGGGGGGCGGGGGGTGGGGGGGTTTGATAGGGGGATTGGTGCGGGAATTCAAGAGGCTGGGGCTGCGGGGACGTGGACCCGAGTAAGAGTTGGTGGGAGGGAAGAGGCGGGGGGAGGGGGAGTCAGGGGAGGGGCGAGTGACGCGGGGGAGTGGGGCGTGGGGGAGGGCAGTGATCCGGGTGGAGGAAATTCGGGAGGAGTGTCCGGGGGGCAGCAACTTAAAAGGGGGAGGGAACTGCGGCTAAAGAGACGTTCGGTGATGGGAACGCGATTTGTGAGGGGATACGGTGCCTCAGGTTTAAAAGAGCAGGAAGCTGAGTGAGAGGTTGGGGAAAAAGTGCCTTCGCTAGGAGAAGGTTACAGGTGGTGTCTCGGAAAGAGCTCCGAGGCTGCAGGCTGTAGTGGAGGAGAGGATCAGAGAACTAACTGTGTGCAAGGGACAGCTTAGGGGCTAGCGTCCAGGGGCGAGGGGGAAGTTCGAGACTTTCTGAGGACTGGCAGGAATGTGCCTCCTGGCCCTCGGTGCTTCCCCCCTGGGGGGAGGCATCGCGAGGGACTGTGGCAGGCTCCTCTGAACGCTGAGCGGCGGAGGTCCAACTCCACGTATGGATCCAGTGAATGAGAATTCAGCCAGAGAGGCTGCCGCGCTCGTAGACCTCGATCCCGACTTCGAACCCCAGAGCCGTCCCCGCTCCTGCACCTGGCCCCTTCCCCGACCGGAGCTCGCTCCCGAGCCGTCCGAGCCGGCCGAGGTGGAGTCAGGTCTGGGAGAGAAGGTACACACGGAGGGGCGCTCGGAGGGGCGCTCCCAGCCGACCCTGTTGCCCTCCCGGCTCCCTGACCCGGCAGGGGGCCCCCAGCCTGGGATCCTGGGGGCCGTAACAGGTCCTCGGAAGGGAGGCTCCCGCCGGAATGCCTGGGGAAATCAGTCATATGCAGAACTCATCAGCCAGGCCATTGAAAGCGCCCCCGAGAAGCGACTGACACTCGCCCAGATCTATGAGTGGATGGTCCGCACAGTGCCCTACTTCAAGGACAAAGGTGACAGCAACAGCTCAGCAGGATGGAAGGTAACTATGACCCCCTTACCTCCGTCCCAATACCCGTCTGCTCCTGGTCCCCCCAGTCTCCTTACCTCTTCTCTGGGGCCCCTTTTACACCCCTAGCCCAGAGGTCCACCTTCCGTCGTCATTTAGACAAACATTTACTTAAGACATAGTATATGCCGCTGGGTGCTTGATGCTGGAGGATCACAGATGAATAAGACACTGTCCTTGCCCTGGAGAAAATTGAATTCTCTGCTCACTGCTCAACACTCCCAGCACTTTGGCTTGGGCTGTCCCAAACACTTATCCCCACAGAGAAGTCTTTATCCTATGTACAGCAGGAACTGTGTGGATTCCCCGCAGGAACCTAGCCTTCCCTCCTCCCCCACCTCCCACCCCAACACCTTTTCTCCCATTCCTGTGGGATCACTTGGATTCCCTGCTTGCCTCCCAATACCTCAGGGTAGAAGTACTGTTCTAGGACTCTGCTACCCAAGAAGATGGAGTGAAGTGGCGAAAGGTAAAAAGAGTGATATCCATGTGGTAAGGTAGCAGATCTTATGCACTAAGAAAAAAGGGGGGGCTGCCTCGGTTTACCCTATATAATGCCAAGAAACTCTCCTTAGTAAGGGGCTATCCAAGTTGTGGGGGGAAGTTTTCATTTACTGTTGAGGAATATTCATGGAAAAAATAGATAGGGCTCTGACTTCAGAACACAAGGTTGGGAGTTCCCTTGGCCTTCCATGAGGAAACTGCGAGGAAAGATCTCGCTAGATGCTCTGAAAGCTTGTCCTGAGAAATATGGGGCTCTAATCACAAGATTTGGGAGCTTTAACTCCTATTGACACCTTGTGCCCCTATAGGTGGTGAGATCAGCATGCAAGGAAATACAGAGGGTTGAGTGAGCAGAGGAGGGTCTTCTCCTAGGTATAAGAGATCAAGGGATTGGATCTGAAGTATCCCTAGGGGTTGGGCAGAACAGAAAGCAGGACAGCTGACTGAGACCCTTGGCACTATTTCTGGGTAGACTGCCACGCCACAGTCTCAGCTCATACAGAGCTCCCCTCCTTGGACCCAGCCTACACAGCTGTTTTTCTTTTCCCTTAGGTTCATTTTCCAGGGTAGAAGAAATAACCATGAGTTGTTAGTTATGTTGTGGTAGTGTAGTCCCTCCTTAGAATTTACACTTGTACGGGTTTTTTTTTAGTTTACAAAGTAATTAAAACTTTTAATTTCATTTATCTTCACAGCAATTCTGAGATTCCACATTTTACATATTAGGAAACTAAGGTACAGAAAGGTTAGGAAACTCGCCAAAATCAATAGAATGAGGACTTGAACTCAGGTCTAACTATAAATCTTATGCTCTTTCTGCTAATCCATGCTGCCATGGAATGACGGCAAAGCCAAATCAGGCCAAATCTGGGGCCTCCAAGGCTCTCACCTCCCACTCCCCACCCCCACCCCACTCCAAGGGGGAGACCTCAGCCTGAGCCGGCTTCCCTGGTGATGTGCCAAGGTTACTACCACTCCACTAGGGGGCGGCACTCACCTAGAACAAGAAGGCTTAATTTAGGTGGCTGGGGGAGCAATTAGCAGTCACCCCCCTTCCAACAGGTTAGAACGGTAGGCTTCTAGGGAGCCAACCTCTCCAGGTAGGAGGCTGTACAATGTACTAGTTCCAAGGCCTAAAGAAGAGGGGATGAATAAATGGCACTCGTGGGTACTGAGTAGTAGGGAAAGGAATGAGCCTTCTCAGTAGACCCAGAGTTAGAGGATGGAAAGGCGGGGGGGGGGGGGGTGGAATCACAGTGCCAGAAGTCACTGTGGTTCTCAGTTACTAAGAGCCCAGGCTGGATGGACAAGTGTGATTCCTTGAAGGAACCAAAAACATTAACGCAGCCAGAGGAGTTGGAATGCCATTACTACAGACAACGACTTCTAAAGAGCCCTGGAGCAAGAGGCTGCTTAAGCATCTTTCCCCAGGCAAAGGGTCTCCTTATCTAGAGCATCAGTCTGAAACACATGAAGTGATTTCTGACTGTCCATACCTCAGCCTGCTAGTTGCTCCAAGCCTTTCTGGGCTCCTCCCAAGTTTCTAAACACTAAAGAGCTTCATGTGGGAAGCCAAATGCCCCTAAGGTTGGATATCCTATGCACAAATTCCTGAGGAGAAGTGGGGAAAAGGAGGTAGGAAAGAGAAGGGAGGTTCCTGGAGGGTGGGGTGGGGCGGACCCAAAAGGATGATGTAACTAGCCTGGAGCAGCCAGTAGAAATAAGCTGCTCTGGGGGCTCAAGAAGCTGCCAATCTCAGCTCCCTGGGCCCCTGGAGAAAAAAACTTATCTCTAGCAGAATATCAGCAGCGAGGGAGGAAGGAAGAACACAGCTTCTAATACTCAAGGCACTCAAGAGCTGACGGAGCCTCAAGGGGAGATTCACCATCCGTCACCAGAGGGCCACCCACCAATCAGGCAACAAATATTGATTATGTACTGGGAGATTGGCACTCTGAGGGGGGCACTGCTGGGGGCTGCCCACCTGGACAACATGTCCTGGCGTTTACACTTGATAAGATGAATTACTTGAAACCATAAATAGCATAATATAGACTGGGGAAATTTGCGTGGAACAGATGAAAAATGCTGTACAAGAAATTTGGCTGCAGAAGTCAAGCAACCACTTTAGGAAAGAGAGAGGACTTCAGCTTGATCTTGACGAGCTAATAGAATTTAGAGAGGGGAGATCCTTCCCTGGACAAGTAGGGAGGGAGGGGAGGGATGGGCCTGGTGTATTTGAGGCACAGGGAGAAGCCTGGCCTGAATGTACTTGAGGGTGTATATCCAGGAATTGGGAGAAATCAGAAAAAAGGAATCTGCCAATCCTATAGAGAGCCGGGGCCCAAATGCCCTGTGCAGAGTGGAGCACCAGCCTTGCTGAGGTTCCAGCCCCTCAGCCAGTTCAGAGGACCGGCTCAGGACAGGGTGGGTCTGTCCTGGGCTGCTTTTGCGCCACTGTCCTGTAAATTCCACCCAAGCCTGCATTCAAGGAAAGGGGTGGAGCTGTGGAACGCTCTTTCCCACTTGAGCCTAGTTCTTGCTGAACCAGGAGTGCATCTTCCCAACGCCCACAAGCCCCAGACAGCCACCAGAGACTTGAGAGGGGTAGAGCGCTGTGAGCTTTTGGGGGGGCGGGCTGGGGGGGCACAGTGCCCTCTGAGTAGCTCATTGCTCAGGTGGGAACTGTGTATGGTCTCATCCCCTGCCACCACCCCCCACCCCTATCGTTGCCTCTTTTCCCCCTGGATTTGACTAGCTTTGCATCTCCAGGAATGCCCCTGCTGCATCCCAGCGTCTTTTTAGACTGCACTGCCGGCCGCTGACCTCCCTTTCCTGTTGCCTCTGCCCCCTCCAGAACTCCATCCGCCACAACCTGTCCCTGCACAGCAAGTTCATCAAGGTTCACAACGAGGCTACCGGCAAGAGCTCTTGGTGGATGCTGAATCCAGAGGGAGGCAAGAGTGGCAAGGCGCCCCGCCGCCGGGCAGCCTCCATGGATAGCAGCAGCAAGCTGCTCCGGGGCCGCAGCAAGGCCCCCAAGAAGAAACCAGCTGTGCTGCCAGCTCCGCCCGAAGGTGCCACTCCGAGGAGCCCTGTTGGCCACTTTGCCAAGTGGTCAGGCAGCCCTTGCTCTCGAAACCGCGAGGAAGCTGATGTGTGGAGCACCTTCCGTCCACGAAGCAGTTCGAATGCTAGCACTGTCAGCACTCGGCCCTCCCCCAGGAGGCCAGAGCCTGAAGTGCTGGCAGAAGAGGAAATGCCAGCCTCGGCCAGCAGCTATGCTGGGGGTGTCCCTCCCACCCTAAAAGAAGATCTGGAGCTGTTAGATGGGCTCAATCTCACATCTCCCCATTCCCTGCTGTCTCGGAGCAGCCTCTCTGGCTTCTCTTTGCAGCATCCTGGGGTTTCAGGCCCTTTACACACCTACAGCACCTCCCTCTTCAGCCCAACAGAGGGGCCCCTGTCAGCAGGAGAAGGGTGCTTCTCAAGCTCCCAGTCCCTGGAGGCCCTGCTCACCTCTGATACGCCACCACCTCCTGCTGATGTCCTCATGACCCAGGTAGATCCCATTCTGTCCCAGGCTCCGACACTTCTGTTGCTGGGAGGGATACCTTCCTCCAGTAAGCTAGGCACAGGGGGTGGCCTGTGTCCTAAGCCCCTAGAGGCTCCAGGCCCCAGTGGTCTGGTTCCCACCCTTCCGATGATAGCACCAGCACCGCCTCCAGTCATGGCGGGTGCTCCCATCCCCAAGCCCCTGGGGGCTCCTGTGCTCACACCCCCTGCTGAAGCTCCAAGCCAAGACCGAATGCCTCAGGATCTCGATCTTGATATGTACATGGAGAATCTGGAGTGTGACATGGATAACATCATCAGTGACCTCATGGATGGGGGCGAAGGACTGGACTTCAACTTTGAGCCAGGTATGGCACCTCTGAATCACGGTAGCATCTCACAACCTATACCTCCTCCTAGGTGTCCAGCTAGTCCTGTGATTGAGCAAGAGATAGAACAAGGGGTAGCTGGAGGTCCTGGGGAACTGGAGGGACGATGTCATGTTAGAGTGGCATAGTTTCCAGATGGGACCTCCAGGCCCCTCAGCAGTGCTCACCCCTACAAGGCAGCATGGGAGAGGTGGGGAAGGGGCCATCTCTGTTTTCCTTGGTGTGGATCTTGATGGTGGAAAGTTGTCATGCCCCAGATGAGCCTCTTACGTTGTCCGTTTTCTCTTCCCACAGATCCCTGAGCCATTGGCTGGCAGCTTTTTTCCCTGCTTCAGAGACGGAGCCAGGCGTGCCCATATCCACTCTTTACCCTTGACCCCTCCCTGGGAATTTGGGACCCTGCTTTAGAGCTAGGGTAGGGTCTGCTCACCTGGGTGTTGAGGAAATTATAAAGCCTGGGGTGGGGAGGAAAAGGCGAGGGGGAAAGGGAGAGGGTTTATTCTCACTGTGCCAATTAGGGGGTAAGGCCCCCTTCTCAGGAGCCATCCTTGGGCCCCCCCATTCCCACCCCATAGGTTTTGTAGCAGGGGCGGGCAGTACTGTTGGAAATGTGAAGTCACCAGTGGCCTTACCCCTGCCTTTGGGAGCAGGATTTTTTTGTAGAGTCTTATCTGAGCTGGTCCAGGCTGGGTTGAGCCTGGGATTTTTATGCAGTGGCCCCTTGGGCCAGTGGTGTGGGATTGGGGGGGGGGTAATGGGGAGCTGGAAGGGCCAAGGTCTGAAGCCTGGAGTGGCTCACCAGGCCAAATCACCCTTGGAAGGCTACAGATAACAGAAAGGCTTTTTATAAACTTTTAAAGAAATATAAACACAAATATAGAGATTTTTAACAGTGGCAAGGTGCTAGTGATGGGGAGAATGCTTTTTTCTTTCTGAAGGCTTTGTCATAGTGACCTGATGCAAACACTACAGACATTACTCCGGGAAACATGGTGGAAGTAGGGGAGAGAACCCCAGGTCAGCAGAGAGCAGGGGACAAGGGGAAGAGCTCCCATGAGGACCAGGTGTAAAACACGGCCTACACGGAACTAGCTTGGAGTTTCCCTAAGTCAGGTCCCCTCACTCTGTCACCTTGTGCCTGGGAGTGTGTGGTGTTGGGGCACAGTCACACTCTGGTGTGACCTCCTGTGGGTTCGTGCTATGGTGGGAGAGTGTGTTGAGGGCCAGGAATGAGTTTGTGGCCTGGGAAGGGGGTGGGAGGGGGGAGAAGAGAAGGAGGGAAGGATTTAGGGTGGTAAAGTTAGGCACAGAGACCTCCCTGTTCAAGGCCCCAGACAGCTGTCCCTGCCCTTCTTCCCCTTGCCTGACTGCAGGGGTTATGTGGAAGTGTGTGCAGTAGCAGGCAGGGGGAGGGGCGGAACAGGGAAAGGGGAGCTGGGGAGCTTGGCTGAGGGTCTGGGAAATGAGCAGGGATGGAGGGGAATGTGGATCAGGTTTACTAGCACCTGCTAGGAAAGGCCATCTGGGGCTCCTTCTCCACCCTAGCCCCCAAAGCAGCCCCTCCCCCAGTCCCCTTTGCATTGTCCCCTCCCCCGCCCCTGCTGTGGGTTCCCATCATTTCCTGTGTCAGCGCCTGGCCTACCCAGATTGTATCATGTGCTAGATTGGAGTGGGGAAGTGTGTCAAATCAATAAATGAATAAATTCAATAAATGCCTATAACCATCTCTGGTTTCTGCTGCCTCGCTGTTCCCCGCGGATAGCGGAGGGGGAGGTAGGGACTGCCCAGAGGCAGACTGGTGGGGGTGGGGGAATTTCAGACGGGGACTTGGTGGAGTGTGGTGGGGGGGGGGCGGGGGAGATGCCCATCCGTCACCTAACCCCAGCAGGAGTAGGCGGACTGTGATAGGCCTCCCAGGGGGAGGCAGTCTGGTTGGAGAAGACCCCACCCCCACTCTGTCCCTCAAAGGCTCATTGTGCTAGACTTCGCTGTCTTTCCTCACCCCCACCCATGTGCTTGCCCCCGCCGGCTCCTGCGGCTCCTACCCACCCTGAGAGCCTCCACAATGCCTGGTGCAGACTTAAGCCTTGGTGCAGATATTGGGAGAAGAAGTCTTGAAAAAAGGAACCTCACATTAAATGCCAGTAATTTCATACCTAGTATTGCTGCTCTCACTTGGTCACTTTATTTTGTTAGTGATGATTATCCCTACTAAGGATAAAGTTCACTTTGGTCTTAAAGAGCGAGTGGTCCCCTGTTCATCTGAGCATCCTGATGATTTGGACTGGAAAAGGAAAGGGTCAGTAAGTAGAGAAAGAGGCCCCTGCAGGGAAGCTTTCTACAAACTAGGGCCGAAGGCAGGACAAAAGAGGTGAGAGGCAGGTCTTGGGCATGGATGTTGGATTTGGAAAGGAAATTCATCCCAGAGGGCCAGGGTGGAGGAGCCTTCGGTAGACTGGCGGGGAAAGGAGGTTGCTGGGACAGACCATGTTTGGGAAGTCTTACTGGGAGTTTCACTGACGATCGAATTGGAGTGGCTTTCTTGGCTGCTTGTTTTCTAAGCATTTTCATTTGACTCCTCTGCAGGAGGTCACATTGTGTATGCAAGGCATCTAGGAACCAGGAAAAGGCACCCTCACCTCTGAGGACTGGAGACCTTCCCTTCCCATCCTGTCCCTCCCATCATTCAAATGATCACTTGGAGTAACCGGGCCTAAAGCTAGGCTGAGGAGTGACCTGAAGGTGCTTAAGCTTTGCTCTTTTCAGTGGCAACAAGGACACCAAGACTGCAAGAGCAAAAGGTGAAGGAAAAGATGGGAATGATGTGGTGGGGATAGGGAGATGTACTGAAGAGGTGGCTGAGAAACAGCGAGAAGGGATGAGTGACACATGCACACTGCACCTGGTTTGAGCTAAACATCCCTTCTGAAGTGGCCCTAGACCCTATTCCCCTTTTCCTAGGATCTTGTGATCCTACCTGACGAACAACACCAGCCCCACCCTATATTCTCCATCACCCACCGTTATACAGTGCCCTCCATGTTCCTCCTTCCTCCATCATGCTCCTTACCAATTAGCTCGGGTTCTGGGTTCTTCAGGAGGGGCACAAAAGCTCTGTAGACATTCTCAAGTCCAGTTCCTGTAAACATGGCAGTGCACGATCCCCAGTCCCCATCACCCAGCCTCCACCCTTCCAAAGCCCAAGATTTCAGGACCCTAACACTCAACACTACCTTGAGCTGGTGTACCTTATTTTCTTCCCTCTGGTCCATCCCTAGGTCAGGTCAGGGGAGGTGGGGAGCGGTGCATAGAATGTGCTAACCTAACCAATGTCATAGAGGCAGTGCCCTTTCTTAGGCTGACTAGAGACGGTTAATTTGGATCTGGTTGAGGGGCCCTATTTGAAGGACCAGGTCCACAGTCCATCTTCGGGGCCTTGCTCTATCTCTGGGGAATGCTCCCAAGCCACTACCTGGTAATCCATGCTCCACTCTACAAACGTAGTAGGTGTTTCGAGCTATAAGGAATTTGTTGGCATATTCTCCAAGGGTCTTCTTCAGGAAAAACAACTGCATTGTCCCCATTGTATCACACAAATCGATGGTGTCTGGAGGGAGACCACAGGGTAATTGGGGCAGCTAAGGAGGGAGAGAGGGAGCAAAAGAGGCCAGTGATCCTATTCAGAATGTGTTGGAGGAAGCTGTCGGGATTCAAGGAGCTCTCTTCTTGCCAGCAGGAGGACTTGAGGGCTAGAGATGGCCCTGCTACTTCTGACCCTTGGCCATGAGTCCCCTCCCCACACTCCTCACCTGTTTTAGGCAACCCCACTTTATGACAGATATAATGCAGCAACAGGATGATAGGGCAATTAGTATTGGCCAGAAACTGCTGATTATCTGAGAAGAGATGGCACAGGGCATGTGGTCCTTCCACAGTTATACCATCCCTGTGATCTCCACTGCCCTCCAACATCCCCAACCCTACACATAGACTCCAGCTCTGTGATACCCCTCACCTCCATGTTTGATAAAGATGAACATGCTCTGAAGATCTTCTCACTCTTCAGAGAGTCTTAATAAGTCATGTTCTAGAGGCCTTGGGGGGCCGATTGGGCCCATAAGGTTGGGGGACTGGAGAGGAAGATGGATTAAATTGGCTGAGGAGGTCCAGACTGGGCAAACAGGAGGGAGCTCTGGGCAGTTGTGGATAAGCAGCATCCCTAGGGGTGGGGCCTGAGGCTGCAGCTGAGGGATTATGATGTCAGAAGTGGTATGTGTGACAGAAGGTGAGGTAAGGCTAAGGAGAGAAGAAGAGTTGTTAAAATGGGGGCAACAACAACAACAAAAGGAAATGGGGGCAGCATGGTAAATCTAACTCTAAACTGGCCCCTAGAAGGAGTGTAGGACACCTAGAGAAAAGTCCCTTTCTGGAACAGCACTCTTTTCGAGTGTGTCTGTAGTGCCGCTGCCTCCGCAGCATGAGTCCACCATGCCCCTTTCCTCCCCTCGGCACCATGCCTCCCACCCACATTGCACCCCACGTTTCCCTTGCTCCTCCCCCAACAGCAGACTTCCTTGATGATTATCAACAGAACTTTTATTTCTCATTCGTTTCTGGAACAGTTGAAGGGTAAATGGAAAGGGGGAGGGAGGGAGGGACAGCAGAAGCAATGCTGTGCGGAGGAAGGGCTAGGCTGGGGGAGATGAGAAACATGGACAGGGCAAAGGGGCAATTCTCAAGTAGGAGATATTGAATGAGAAGGCAGTTATAGGGGGCACAAAATTCAAAATCAGCCACAGGGGGGCGAGGTGAGCACTGGACCCAGGTTGGTTGGACGAGTGCAAGTTAGTAAAATTTAGGGCTACAGGGCCCTGGGGTTCTGTCAGGGTGTCAGGGCTCAGGTTTCAGGGTGTAACATGGAGGAGCCCAGTAGGGGCTATGCTGGCTGCAGGGGGAGCCCCCAGGCCCTTCCCCTCCTTTTGGGGGGATCTCACTGACGTGGCAGAGCCGTTCACTGTAGTCTGGCTGCAGACTTTCTGCCAGTCCCTTAGACACACCACTCCAGGCCTAAAGACAGATATCTCCAGGTCAGGGCTGAATTAGGAGCAGGAAGTAAAAGACCCAGGCTCTGTGCCAGGGGAACTCTCCCAAGATCTGCAACCACTGTGATCACAGAAGGG
This sequence comes from Kogia breviceps, assembly GCF_026419965.1. Lineage (NCBI taxonomy): Eukaryota > Metazoa > Chordata > Mammalia > Artiodactyla > Physeteridae > Kogia > Kogia breviceps. The sequence continues at coordinate 72,278,983 of NC_081330.1, read as the reverse complement.
ACACACACACACTCCTGGGCCCTCAATACCACTCTTTCCATCTGCCTCAACCAATCTAGGATCAGTTCTTCTGGGTGTCTCTCTGCGTCTAGCCCGTCCCCCAACTGGTCGGCCACATCCTGTTAGTGCAGGCCTCCCTCCTCTCCCCTCTGCCCCCCATGCTCTGTCTGTCTAGCTGGCAGGCAGCTGGCCATTGACAGACTGCAGTCTGCCTATGACAATGTTCTCACCGAAAAGTTCCCGTGGTATTCAGTAACCAGATCCTCTAGGTTCTTGAGGGTGGGAATTCGGGGCATCGTCCTGAGTGGGGAGAAAGAGGGAGCAGGAGCGCACCGGTTATGCTCTTTTATTACCCCTCTTCCAGTTCTCCCACGTGGAATGAAGTGATTCTGTGTCGTTGGCGCCTGCAGCTTCCTTCCATCACCATGCCCACTTGGGTGATCCCTCATTCCTTACTGCCCCCAGCCTCTACTCCTGGAGACCTGGACATAACCCTCTTCCCCTATTCCCAACCCCCACCTCATTTTTCTGGGATTCCGAATTCTCACCGTTCCAGCCTCCAGTACAAACAGATGAGGCTCACGATCAATGCCATGGAGACAACAGGGATCAGCACAGCTTTCAATGCAAACAACGAAGGAGTCTCAGGATTCTCAGGATTCTCTATCGAAAAGAGGAAAGGAAAAGAGACGGAACATTTGTAGTGCCCCTACTACGTGCCAACATTTAGAGCCCCAACTTGGTGCCAGACACTGTGCTAAACGCTATCTGTATACTTAATCCTCATAAGTCCTGAGCGGGGCGGGGAGCAATTATTATCTCCATTATACAGATGAGGAAACAGAATCAAAGAGGTGAGTGATGAGCCCAAGGTCAAAGAGGCAGGAAGTGGCAGAGGCAGGTTTAAACCCTAGATTTGCCTGATTCCAAAGCCATCTTTACCATGCAGGCTTTCCGGGAATGCTGCAGGGAAATTTTATACATTCTGTATCCCCTTTGAGGACCCCCTCAGCCTCCTTCCCAATCCACCCCCCTACTGTAACAACACACTGATCCAACCCTACACAGAAAAATCCTGCTTCCTGGGGGTTGGAGTTGAACAGTGAGGGGAGATGAGCCACCAAGTTTGGGGGCTTAGGAGTAGGGAGGTAGGACAAAGGACAGTGGTGCTAGAAAGGTCCCTGGGCTCATGGGTCGGGGTGATGCATTAGGCCCATTTTACCCTTTGAAGTATTGCTGCCCCAGTGGATGGGGCAGCTCCAGTCACTCCAATGCTGAGCACTTCCACAGAGTGGGTTATAGCGGCTTCGAACACGGAACGTGTAGAGTTTCTGTGCATCCACGCTAGGCAGAGAGAAGCTATGTCTGTGGTCCACGGCTTGTTCCTTGAGGAGAAAGAGGGTGAGGGAAAGATGGGTGTCTATAAAAGAAGGGAGAGTGGAAACTGCTGCCCCCCACCCCCACCCCAGGTTACCTTCTGGTTCTTCCCAGTTTCTCCCCCCTCTCTTGACTACTCAAGCCACACTGCTCCCTTCACTGCCTAGAATTTAATGCCTCCTTAAAGGCTTGCTTTTGTTTACTTGCCTTTCTGGTTTTGGGAAGAGCATGGGTAGGGAAACCTTGAGGAAAACTCACTGGTGATGAGAGGGAAAGGAGTCAGAGGAGGGTGGAAGGTGGTCGGGGGAACTGGGAGGCACAGAGCAGGAGCTGGGGATCAGACCTCCCTACTGGCTGATTGAATCCTTCATCCCCACTTGCTCAGCCTGAGCTGCTATCCCACTCACTCACAGTCCAGCTGTGGTCCCGGTTACTCCGGTACTGCACCAGGTGCTCCAAACAATGGTCCAAGTGTCTGTTGCTCCAACTCAGTTCTAGCTGGAATTCACTCAGGTTGCGAAGTGTCAGATTCTCCGGAGCCCAGGGGATCACTGGAGATATGTGTGCGTGTGTGGTCATTCCCCCGGCCTAGACAAGTCAGGATCCTGAAGGCAGTGCGCCTGAGCCCTCCTCCTTTCCCCATTCTATTCCTCGCCTCTTTTCTGCCCAAGTACACTTATGGTGAAAGAACACTAGTTTACATACCCTTTTCCTCAGTACCCCACATTATCCTTTGACCCTCCTTTCCAAATTACCCAGATCCTGCAGTTTTAGCAACTGTTCGGGCTGCCTCCTGTGTTCCCATGGGTCCTGGAGCTGGACAACAAATGTTTGGTAGAGATGGATCTCCTTTTTTCCAAACCAACAGCCAGAAGTGATCCCTTCAGAGAAGAGATAGTGGCCACACTCCTGGAGTTTATCATCATCATTAAAGTTCTTGTACCTAGAGAAAGATTTCAAGGAAGAAGAACAGTGAGGTAAACTTGGGTACTCCAGATTTCCACAGCCCAGCCTCAGCTCCTCTGAACTGACTTATGACTTACCCCACGAGAAAATAGTGGGGAGCCTGGAATACTCTTGGTCCCCACGCAGTCTCTCACATCTAGCCCACCTCCTCTTCCTCCCCCGTGCGATCCCCTGTCCGCTTCTCATACCCATAATGCAGAGTCAGGTTGGTAGGCTGGGGCTCAGAGCTGCTGTTCCAGGTGCAATTCATGTACTCGACATTGAACACAAAACACTGAACCTTTGGGAGGGGCAGAGTGGAAACATTGAGGGTCCCAGCGGGTGTAGAGGTCAGGAAGAAGTCTAGGTTGGGGAGAAAATGAAGTGGGGGAGGGGAAGAGAAGACACGATGGTCAGAAGAAGCAGCGTGAGGCAGGGAACCCTTCCCCTTGCCCCTCCCCACGGTACTCTTAAAACTCTGCCCGCATCCTTCTAATGTCCAGTGGCAAGTTCCAGAATTCAGTAGGACCCCTTCCCACAGCTTCCCTTCTCACCAACCTCCTCCAGTCCCAGGTTTCCCACCAGCTGTGATGTCTTCATTCCCATTGGGCGTGAGGACCTTTGAGTTCAGCCCCACCCCCAGCAGAGGCAGCTGCAGGAATAAGAGGGATCTGAGTGGCAATGGTGGCTTCAACATGGCGCTTACTCTTCGTTCCCTGGGTGTAGACTGTGTCAGGAACCTGGGCCCCTTACCCACTACCCCTCCCCACCCACACATTTCCTTCTGTCATAACTTCCGGTGGAAAGAACCTTAGAAGCCAGGGCTTTACGGAGGGTGTGGTGAATGTGTGCTATGACACAGGCTAAATCCTCTGGGAGATTAGGTGTTAATCTAATCTGTAGAAGTAACACCACCACTGTAATGTGGTGTTAAGTAGAGACTAAAGCTGGGTATCCAATATTGTCACAGACCCAAGAAGCCTCAGACTACCTAGATCCTGGGAAGGATCTGTTCATCACCACCACCATTCCTGGCCAGCTTCTCATCTAAATTATTTTATTCCATATAGTGGAGGGTCTGAACCTCCCTCCATCCTATGCTATGCTCCTTCCTTGGCTCAGTCACCCTGAAACCACTATCAAAGCTCTACTGTCTTGGCTGGATGGAAATTGCAGTCTTGGCTCCCGTGGGCACATCTATAGCTATCTTTCCTCCGACCTTATCCAAACCAGAATAGCCACCCTTAGCTGTTGCGAGAGCTGGGTCCCCATTGTGACTGGTGAGGAGGTCTGACTTAGAAGTAGATTCTGGAAATGAAGGAACAACAATACTGGCTTCAAACTCCTCATCTTCCCCTGAATCTGCTTCTCTTCCTGTGTTCCGTATCTCAGTTAATGGTATCATCACCCTCTCAGTCACCCAGACTTCAAACCTCAAAGTCATCTTCGATTCCTCCGTCTCCCTAACCCTGCGAATCCTATCAGCTCTACTTCTGTTGTGTTTCTCCCAGTCGTGTCCTCCTTTCCATGACCACAGCCACGGTGCTAAATCAGCCTTTCATTCCCTCTAGTCACAATTAGTACTAGAACCCTCTAACTGGCCTGCCTTTCTAAAGGCCCCCTGCTCTCTAAATCCATTCTTCATTCTGTTGCCAGATGTATCTTCCCCCAAACGCAGAGCTGATTGGAGACACTATTTACATAAATAGTTTATTTAGTAAACATTTATTGAGCCTTTAATATGTGCCAGGCACTGTGCTTATGTTCTAACCCACCCTAATTTTCCATGGGTTTAAATTCCTCAGGGTTAGTGCAAATGTTACCTCCTCCAATATGTCTTCCTCTCCCCGATCAGAATTAATTTGTCTTTCCATTGTGATTCAATAGCATTGTGTTATTGTTACTTTTATTTGTTATGTGCTAGGTTTATTATTTTTTATTTATTGTTATTTGTTACTTTTATTACAGCCCTCTATCTTTTCTCTAAAAGGCAATACCATCATAGAAAGAATATCAAGAGTCAAGAAAAGTATGATATCACTTATATGTGAAATCTAAAAAAATACAACAGGGAATTCCCTGGTGGTCCAGTGGTTAGGTCTCCTCGCTTCCACTGCAGGGGGCACGGGTTCCATCCCTGGTGGGGGAACTGGGGAACTAAGATCGTGCAAGCTGCATGGCCAAAAAAAAAAAAAAAGATAAAAAATACAACAAAGTAGTGAATATAACAAAAAGGAAATAGATTCACAGATACAGAGAACAAACTAGGGGTTACCAATGGGGAGAGGGAAGGGGGAGGAACAATATAGTGGTAGGGGGACTAAGGTACAAACTGTTATGTATAAAATGAGCTACAAGGATATATTGTACAACACGGGGAATATAGCCAATATTTTATAATTATAAATGGAGTATAAACTTTAAAAATTGTCAATCACTATGTTGTACACCTGTAACTGATATAATATTGTACATCGAATAAACTGCAATTGAAAAAGGCAGGAAAAAAAAGAACAGCAATGAGATGATACACTACTTTAAAGAGAGAGAGTGAGAGACTGAGACAAGAAAAAAATCCTAGTCTCAGCTCTGTTACACAGTAGCCATATAATATAAGGCAAGCAAACTTCCACTCTTTGAAAATCAGCTTCCTCATCCACAAAATGGAGACAATAATAATCCCTAACTCATAGGGTTTTTTTGCGAATTAGAGGAGACAATGTCTGAAAAGCATCTGACACTCAGTAGGTGCCTCTTTCGATACAGCAAGGGTTCTTAACCTGGAGTTCATGGACCCTTAGGGGATATGTGAGTGAACTTCAGGAGGGGGTCTAAGACTCTCCCTGCAAAGTATCTAACATTTTGTATATCTCTACGTGCATTTTTCTGGGAAGAAGGGCCATAGCTTGCATCAGCATTTTAAAGGGACTGTGAAGGCAGAAGAGTTAAGAACCTCAGTGCTAGACCATAAAGACCTTGAGCCGACCTTTCAGGGTTTAATTGGTGCTTTCTTATGCATACATAGTTTCTAATAAAGATTAGAGTCGACCTTTCAGGGTTTAATAGGTGCTTTCTTATGCATACATAGTTTCTAATCTTCGCAAGATTCCCTTGAAGGTGTTAGTACACCCATTTTTCAGATGCAGGAACTAAGAAACAAAGAAGTGGTTTGCAAAAGGCAGAGTTTCTAAGCAACGCACAGACGATCGAGCACTTATTCTAGGCCAAGAACTGAGCGAGCCGCTGGGAATCCAGTTCCAGTCGGAGCTCAGCGCCGCGGCCGCCTCCCGCCTCGCAGGTTCGTATCCCCAGCGCCTGGCTGGTGGACTTTGCAGGGATCTTGACTGAGTGAAATCGATTCTCCGGCGGCCGGGGTGGAAAAGCTCCCCGTGCGCGGAGCTCCGCCCCACGCCGGGCTGGGCCCCGCCCCCGCTGCGGTCGGTACTGTCCGACGGTTCCCGGCGTCCCTCGGTTTCCCTCGGTAGTTTCCGGCAATGATCGAGAGTTTCTAATGTGCCCCCTTGTTGTCTCTCGGCTGCCGTCCTCGCCACCGCCGCCCCCCTTTTCGGCTCCCTCTCCCCCTCCCCCGCGGCCGGGCCCGGCTGGCGCCTCTGGCGCTACGGGCTGGGCAAGATGGCGGCCTTCGGGATCTTGAGCTACGAACACCGGCCCCTGAAGCGGCCGCGGCTGGGGCCTCCCGATGTATACCCTCAAGATCCCAAACAGAAGGAGGTGCGTTCAGAAATCCGGGCTCCCACGGGGCCAGGGGCCAGCGATCGCCATAGGAGGAAGAACTGATGGCTCGGGGAAGGGGGGGCGGGGCGGTTCGGTGGGAGCGCAAGTCCCGAAAGGGGGAAGAGTAAAGTGGGCTGGTGTAGGAGAGTAGGACCTAGTGGGGGTGGGGGGTGGTTCCTGGGCGCGAACCGGGAGTGATGTCGGGGCCACGCTGGAGGCGCCCCCCTCTCCACGCACACACACCTCAGAAAGTTGTCTGAGGCGGCTGGGTGAGCTACGGCTGCTTGCAAGCTCGCAGGGGCAGAGTGCTGTTGAGCGAGCTCTGGGGAATTGGGAATCTTAGTGAGGGTGGGGTCCAAATGAATATAAGGGCCTAGCTTTAAATCACAATCTGTTCTCCGAATCCTCCTCCTACCATTTCCCCCTCTTGTTCCCCTCTCTTCTGCCCTCCTCTCCCACCACCCCCACCCCCACTCCCACCCCCAAGGGAAAAAAAGCTAAAATGTCGTTTTCCTACCTCAGGATGAACTAACGGCCTTGAATGTAAAACAAGGTTTCAATAACCAGCCAGCTGTCTCTGGGGATGAACATGGCAGTGCCAAGAACGTCAACTTCAATCCTGCCAAGGTGAGACAACCCTGCCAGGCTGAAGGAAAAGGCTGGAAGAATCTGAGAAGGAGCAAAGGCCCTGGGTTGGGAAGACTTAAAGGGATGACCTAAATGGCCGAGTTTTCCTTCATAACCTAATGCTACCACATTGGCATTTGCCCATCAAAGGCACAACCACTTCTTTGCCCCTTCTTCCCACCCTGAGGTGTAGTTTTCTTCCCTCAGATCAGTTCCAACTTCAGCAGCATTATTGCAGAGAAGTTACGTTGTAACACCCTCCCTGACACCGGTAGAAGGAAGCCCCAAGTGAACCAGAAGGACAACTTCTGGCTGGTGACGGCACGTTCCCAGAGTGCCATTAACACCTGGTTCACCGATCTGGCTGGCACCAAGCCACTCACACAACTAGCCAAAAAGGTGAGGTACTGTTTCCTGTTCTTCAGGCCAAGGAGGGGAGCGCGGGTACCAAGTACCCTCCGATTCCCAGATGAAGCTACACGGGTGCCAGCTCATGGGGGTGAGAGAGGTCTCACTATTTGCGATGTCCATCCAGGTCCCCATTTTCAGTAAGAAGGAAGAAGTGTTTGGGTACTTGGCCAAGTACACAGTGCCTGTGATGCGGGCTGCCTGGCTCATTAAGATGACCTGTGCCTACTATGCAGCGATCACAGAGACCAAGGTTAAGAAGAGACATGTCATTGACCCTTTCATGGGTGAGTAACTCCTAATACCAGAGGTCCCGCCACTGATCGCTTCAAGGAGTGGTAGAGAGACCCTTGCAATTATTCTCCTTCCTCATCTGTATTCCTTGCTTCTGCTTGTATCTTGCATTCACTCAATTAGTAAGCATCAAGTATCTTGAGTATCTACTGTGTGCATGTACTGGGCTATAAAGGTGACCATTACCTAATCCCTGCCCGTAGGATGCTTATAGTCTAGTAGGGATGCTAAGGCTTATGTACGAATCCCATAATTGAATATAGAAGCATAGTGTCAAAAGTGGAGGCAGAAGGTTCTTTGAGAATTCAGTGAACAAAAAGATTACTTTCTTTTGGGGACACCTGGGAAGGCTTTAGGAAGGTGGCATTTGTTTCTTTGTCTTTTTGTTTTGTTTTAATTAAATTTTTTGAAGTATAGTTGATTTACAATGTCGTATTAGTTTCTGGTGTACAACGAAGTGATTCAGTTTTACATATATATACATATATATACACTCTTTTGCATATTCTTTTCCATTATTGTTTATTATGGGATATTGAATATAGCTCCCTGTGCTATACAGTAGGACCTTGTTGTTGAAAGTGGCATTTGACTAGAGCCTAAGGGGATGAATAGGATTTAGAAGTATGGTGACTGGGGGTGGGGAACAGAAGGTGTTCTAAGCAAAGGGACAGTATAAAATAGCCCTTTTCCCATCTTTCCCCTAGAATGGACTCAGATCATCACCAAGTACTTATGGGAGCAGCTGCAAAAGATGGCTGAATACTACCGGCCAGGGCCTTCTGGAAGTGGGGGCTGTGGTTCTACTATAGGGCCCCTGCCCCATGATGTAGAGGTGGCAATCCGGCAGTGGGACTACAATGAGAAGCTGGCCATGTTCATGTTTCAGGTAGGAAGAAGGCATGTCATGTGGGACGTGGGATTCAGCCTGACCTCACACTCTGCCAGCATAGAACAGAATCCGCCTGCCACCTTGCCCCACTCGTGGTTCTCTTCATTCTTTCATTTACTTTCTCTGCCTCATCTCTAATAGTCCCTTGGCAAAACTAATCCTCTTCCCATCCCTTGTACCCATAGGACGGAATGCTGGACAGACATGAGTTCCTGACCTGGGTACTTGAGTGTTTTGAGAAAATCCGCCCTGGAGAGGATGAATTGCTTAAACTGCTGCTGCCCCTGCTGCTTCGAGTAAGGCCTAGGATTTGGGGGGTCTAGGGAGGATGTGAGGAGATATAAGACGTGAAAGCAATGTCCCTTGGAGAGAACTGTTTTTTGTATGTTTATTTTCCTAATATTTATTTATTTATTTGGTCGCGCCGGGTCTTAGTTGCGGCTCCAGGCTTCCTCAGTTGTGGCAGGCAAGCTCCTTAGTTGTGGCATGCAAACTCTTAGTTGCGGCATGCATGTGGGATCTAGTTCCCTGACCAGGGATCGAACCCAGGCCCCCTGCATTGGGAGTGCAGAGTCTTATCCACTGTGCCACCAGGGAAGTCCCCAACTGGGGGGTTTTGATCATCGTGTCTTCACAGTACTCTGGGGAATTCGTTCAGTCTGCATACCTCTCCCGCCGCCTTGCCTACTTCTGTACGCGGAGACTGGCCCTGCAGCTGGATGGCGTGAGCAGTCACTCATCTCATGTGATGTCTGCTCAGTCAACAAGCACACTGCCCACAACCCCTGCTCCTCAGCCCCCAACTAGCAGCACACCCTCTACACCCTTTAGTGACCTGCTTATGTGCCCTCAGCACCGGCCCCTAGTTTTTGGCCTCAGCTGTATCCTTCAGGTAGGTACTAGGTGGGCCCATGGAAGTATTAAAAGACATCTTGAGAAGACTCAGGTGCCTGTCCTGGAAAATGGGAGTGGTTCTAAATTGGAGGCAAGAGTAGGCACTGAGCACTTGCTTGGAAATTGTTGGCTTCTCATTTCTGGGGTGTTAGTTCCTTTTCAGTTAGTTCCCTTCCAGGTCTAAATAGTAGGCCGAAAGCCTTTTAGGAGAGTGGATGAGGGGAGGGGCCCAGAGATGGAATGATGCCACCTCAGGGGCTCAGAATAACTTTGGATCAGAAACTGAAGGGTTGGGTTTTATAATGGGCTTCTAGACAGGTAGTCGTGATAACTGAGTTTGACTTGGCTGTTCCTGTCTGGCAGACCATCCTCCTGTGTTGTCCTAGTGCCCTGGTTTGGCACTACTCTCTGACTGATAGCCGAATCAAGACTGGCTCACCACTTGACCACCTGCCTATTGCTCCCTCCAACCTGCCCATGCCAGAGGGCAACAGTGCCTTCACTCAGCAGGTAAGTCTGACCAATAGCTGGTACCCCCAGGCAACTGGGATGTGAGAGGCTTAAGTTACTCTTTCAGAAATAGTGACTCGGAGTCTGCTACTATTCTTTTAGCCTGGAGCCCTGGCCTTTTTTTGTATGCCTTGCTACATCCTTAAAGCCTCCCTCTTTGCAGGTCCGTGCAAAGTTGCGGGAGATTGAGCAGCAGATCAAGGAGCGTGGACAGGCCGTTGAGGTTCGCTGGTCTTTTGATAAGTGCCAAGAAGCTACTGCAGGTGGGTGCCAGAGGACAGACAGTAAGAAGGATGTTTGAGGAAAAGGATGGGGACGGTAAGGACATATAGATCTGAAAGTTGGAGTACATCGGGCCTCTAGTTAAAGTCCCCTTTACCACTTTTCCTCCTCAGGCTTCACCATTGGGCGGGTGCTCCATACTTTGGAAGTGCTGGACAGCCATAGTTTTGAGCGCTCTGACTTCAGCAACTCTCTTGATTCCCTCTGTAATCGAATCTTTGGATTGGGGCCTAGCAAGGATGGGCACGAGGTAATAAGCAAGAAGGGGAAGAGAAGAAGTGAAAAACAGCAAGAGCAACAGTATATATGAGGGGAAGGCTTGGCAAGGCATTGAAACCAGAGGATGTCAGAAGAGACAGCCGGTCTTACTGGGCCTAGGATGTTTTAAGACGGGGCCTAGTCGCTGGGAGACTGGAACTTGGTCCTTTGTCCCCAGCTCTACCTTACTCACCCCTTTGGTCTTCCTTTGGTCTCCAGATCTCCTCAGATGATGATGCTGTGGTATCATTACTGTGTGAATGGGCTGTCAGCTGCAAGCGCTCTGGTCGTCATCGTGCGATGGTGGTAGCCAAGCTGCTGGAGAAGAGACAGGCAGAGATTGAGGCTGAGGTTAGGGGGCCATGGGGCAGTGGCAGCTGGGGTCGGAGCCACATTGAGCTGGTAGTGGGACAAAAGTTGAAGTTGTGAGAGTGAAGAAGGGGTAGCGAATGTACAGGGAAAGTTGAGGACATAAGGCAAAAGTAGAAAGGAGTGGATCGATGTCAGAGTTAGAGAAGTGACCAAGGCTGCAGCTGGGAGATGGTAAAGAAAATGGGAGTCAAGGGGGGGAGGGTAGAAGTGAAAAGCTTGGGATGGATCCAAAATAGGCAGTAGTTCAAGGATTGCACATGGACGAGTGAAGAAACAGGTAAAACCCAATCCTACAGTTTGTTCTCTCATCTTACAGCGTTGTGGAGAATCGGAAGCCGCAGATGAGAAGGGTTCCATAGCCTCTGGCTCCCTTTCTGCTCCTAGTGCTCCCATTTTCCAGGATGTCCTCCTGCAGTTTCTGGATACACAGGCTCCCATGCTGAGTATGGACCCCTGCCACCCTCTGGTTACCTCTGCCTAGACTCACCCATCCCTGTCATCAGAAAGCATATGAAGGGCCTTCTGGATATATTTATATCTTGAGCTCTATGCACAATGACTTTTGGACATAATTCTAGCCTTTGCTCATCTTACAGTTTAACAGAGTAGAGAAATAAAGAGAAGAATAAAAGCAGGAGCATACGATCGAAGCACTTTCACATATAAATAGCAGAGATGCTGTATTCCTTTATGAGATGGTGTGTGGGGCAGGAGTTGGGGTAACCAACCACACTTTATCCCTCAACAGTTTTGGTTTTATTGTTGTTGTTGTTTTTGGTTTGGCTTTTGGTTTTTTGGGTTTTTTTTTTGAGTCATTGCTATTCTTGCCTACTTCAGGAACCCTAGGAGCACCATGCCTTAGGTGTGTCCCTCTCTCTTTCTGCCCATCTCTTTCGTGCTCCCCTAACTCATCTTTTCTCATCCCCTCTCTCCAGCGGACCCCCGAAGTGAGAGTGAACGAGTGGAGTTCTTTAACTTGGTACTGCTGTTCTGTGAACTGATTCGACATGATGTTTTCTCCCACAACATGTACACTTGCACCCTCATCTCCCGAGGGGACCTTGCCTTCGGAGCCCCTGGTCCCCGGCCTCCCTCTCCCTTTGATGACCCTGCCGATGACCCTGAGCGCAAGGAGGCTGAGGGCAGCAGCAGCAGCAAACTGGAGGTGAGGGGGCTTTTCCTTGCCCTAGATCATTTCTTCTGACAGTCCCATCTTCCTGGCTCCTGGAATCCTCTGAGAATCCTTTACCTAGTGACAAGGGTAAGATTTGCTTAGTGCTTTGCAGTTTAGCAAGCACTCTCATGTCAGTTTTTCTCATTGGATCCTCACAGCAGCCCTGTGAGGTATTCCTTTTTTTTTTTTTTTTTGGCTATGTCATGCGGCTTGCGGGATCTTAGTTCCCCCACCAGGTATCCAGCCAGGGTCCATGGCAGTGAAAGTGCTGAGTCCTAACCACTGGACCGCCGGGAATTCCCCCTTGTGAGGTATTCTTATCCTCATTTTAAAGCTGAAGGAAACCAAGGCCTGTGGAGGTTAAGGGACCAGTCAAGGCTTGCATCTGGAACTGGTGTTTTTCCCAATACGGTCTCCTCTCTTCTACTCCCTAGCGGGAATAGATGGTGGGGAGCAGCTCCTCGGGGCTAAAGCAGCTTCGCTTCTGTTCTCTGCCCTCAGGATCCAGGCCTCTCAGAGTCTATGGACATCGACCCTAGCTCCAGTGTGCTCTTTGAGGACATGGAGAAGCCCGATTTCTCAGTAAGTTAGATACTGGTGTGGGAGAATCCAACTCCTTAGGTCCTCCCATTATGCCACTTTGGGGAGTTTCTTTGTGCCCCCTCATCCCTTTGTCTTCCTCTAAATGTTCTGCCCTTTCACCTTTCTCTTAGTTGTTCTCCCCCACTATGCCCTGTGAGGGGAAGGGCAGTCCATCCCCTGAGAAACCAGATGTTGAGAAGGAGGTGAAGCCCCCACCCAAGGAGAAGCTAGAAGGGACCCTTGGGGTTCTTTATGACCAGCCGCGGCATGTGCAGTATGCCACGCACTTTCCCATCCCCCAGGTACCGTTCCCCAACACCTTGCGACCATCTGTTCTGAGCCCAGGTTTCTGTCCAAGGACTGTGCTGAGGGGTTGGAGCTGTTCTTGAGGGTGTGGTATGCTGGGAAGGGCTTGAGCACTGGGATGCTGAGGGGCATGGAGCATGCTTTTAAGAGGAGGGAGAGCGATCCGTGCTGGAGTCTGATGGTGCCGCTGGGATGCAGGAGGAGTCATGCAGCCATGAGTGCAACCAGCGGTTGGTCGTACTGTTTGGGGTGGGAAAGCAGCGAGATGATGCCCGCCATGCCATCAAGAAAATTACCAAGGATATCCTGAAGGTTCTGAACCGCAAAGGGACAGCGGAAACTGGTGGGTTTGAGGCACCTTAAATGGATCTCCCCCCCAAAACGCCCTAGTCAGTCTTCCCTTCCCCAGTGTAGGGAACTCCCAGTCATGTCCCGATGTCCTGTCTCTTGGAGTCTCCTGAGAGCTCTAGTCCTTTTGAAACTTCCCCCCTCATTCCCCCCCTCTGCAGACCAGCTTGCTCCTATTGTGCCTCTGAATCCTGGAGACCTGACATTCTTAGGTACCTCACAGTAAGCCCCATACTGCCCGCCCTCCCTCTCCCTTCCCTCCCTCAACCTAGCACCTCCCTGTACATATTCCTGTAAGGTCCACATAGTCTGTGGTCCTCCAAACCTTTGCTTCACTGTTCCCTTCCCTTCATCCCTCCCCTGCCCCTTCCTTGACCCTCCCTTCCCATCTTCCCTCTTCCTTCCTTCCCTCTCTCCCTCCCTCCCTTCCTTCCCCTCCCCCCGCCCATAGCCTTCTCTCCCTACCCCCCTCCCCACCCCCAGTCACCTAGTTATCTTCCCTGTCCTGACTGGTCCCTTTCAACTGTCCCCTCAGGTGGGGAGGATGGGCAGAAGCGGCGGCGCAACCGGCCTGAAGCCTTCCCCACCGCTGAGGATATCTTTGCTAAGTTCCAGCACCTTTCGCATTACGACCAACACCAGGTTACAGCTCAGGTGTGGGCCTAAGTCCAGCCCCCGTCCCACATTCTGGCCTCCTTGTCCCGTTTTCCTTTCCTCCTTGTCTTTTTTCCCCCCTCAGGCAGGCTAAGCCTCCTGGTCTCATCTCCTTCCGCCATCCTTTCCTGCTTCGCTGGGTTTTCCCACCTCTCTCCATTCCTGTCTCACTCCCACTGTCCTTATTAGGTCTCCCGGAATGTTCTGGAGCAGATCACGAGCTTTGCCCTTGGCATGTCGTACCACTTGCCTCTGGTGCAGCACGTGCAGTTCATCTTCGACCTCATGGAATATTCACTCAGCATCAGTGGCCTCATCGACTTTGCCATTCAGGTGGGGAAGCTCGGGAGATGAGGGTGGAGGAAGGAGTTTGTGCCGTACAGGGTCATAAGGACAGGAGGAGAGGCTCAAGCCAGTGTCCCAGGCTATTTGGAGGGACCGAAAGACTACTGTGGGGGGAGTGGCCCATGAGCTAAGCCAGCGGGAATAGAGACTCAAGTGCTCCCTGGGGAGACCCGAGAGACGGATTAGAACACTGGGCATAGACTGTCCTCCCATCGTGAGGTTCATAGGATTGTATCCCGGGGGCTGGTTAGATCATTGACGTGGCTTGTTGTTACTAGAATAAAGGACAGTGGCATATGGCACCAGGGCCCTTCCAGGCTGAGGCAGCTCCAGCAGGAAGGGGCTCCAGTTTTCTCACAGGAAGGGGGGTTATGTGTAATACTCAAGGCCTCTTCTCATTTGTCAACCCCCGCTCACTCTGCTCTAGCTACTGAATGAACTGAGTGTAGTTGAGGCCGAGTTGCTTCTCAAATCCTCGGATCTGGTGGGCAGCTACACCACCAGCCTGTGCCTGTGCATCGTGGCCGTCCTGCGGCACTATCACGCCTGCCTCATCCTCAACCAGGACCAGATGGCACAGGTCTTTGAGGGGTAAGCAGGGCTTCAAAACGCAGGGCCCTGGTGAATGCTGGTGGAAGTGGCCTGCAAAGAACATGTGGGGCTCTCACTGTGCGGAAGTGCATGCCATTCAGGTGGGGAAGGGAGAGAGTATTGCCAAGGGACAGGAATCTTTGCGCCCCGGCCTGCCACTGCTCCAGGCACACCTCCTGACCTTGCCCCTTCGTGACAGGCTGTGTGGCGTAGTCAAGCATGGGATGAACCGCTCCGATGGCTCCTCCGCAGAGCGCTGTATCCTTGCTTATCTCTATGATCTGTACACCTCCTGTAGCCATTTAAAGAGCAAATTTGGGGAGCTCTTCAGGTAAGAGAGGTGGGAGGTAAGGGGTAGAGAGTGGGACCTCATCCCGTCTCCTTCCCATTACTGCCCCACTCAGGAGCAGGGCACAGCCCAGGACCCTGCTGTCTCTGCAGGGTCATTTGGGGATGGTGTCCTCTGCGTGTTCTTGATTCCTGAGAGTGGGCCTCCTTCCTCATCAGCCTTGCCTCCAGCCCATGTCTGCGGGGCCCACACTCTTCCTCCCCGCCTCCTGAGGCCCCTGTGCCTCCTTCTCACTGGGTTCCTTTCCTGCCCAGTCGGTCTGCTTTGTCCCGTTTCCCCTTTTCTTGCCCTAAGGCCCCTTGTCCCTCACATTCTCCTTTTTTTTTCCTTTTCTCCCCTTTCCTGACCATCCCTCTAGCTCACTAGCCCTTCCTCAACGCTGCTCTCTCCTTTCCCCCACCCCTGCAGTGACTTCTGCTCCAAGGTGAAGAACACCATCTACTGCAACGTGGAACCATCAGAATCCAACATGCGCTGGGCACCCGAGTTCATGATTGACACTCTGGAGAACCCTGCTGCTCACACCTTCACCTACACAGGGCTAGGCAAGAGTCTTAGTGAGAACCCTGCTAACCGCTACAGCTTTGTCTGCAATGCCCTTATGCACGTCTGTGTGGGGCACCATGATCCCGATAGGTATGGGGCGTACTGAGTGAGGAATGGGCACCACGCTCCCGCCTGATATTGGGAGGGATGAGATGCCTGGGAGGTACTGCAACCTTGGTTATGGCCGGGGTGGAGATGAAAAGTTAATGAGGGGCTTCCCTGGTGGCGCAGTGGTTGAGAGTCCGCCTGCCGATGCAGGGGACACAGGTTCGTGCCCCGGTCCGGGAAGATCCCACATGCCGCGGAGCGGCTGGGCCCATGAGCCATGGCCGCTGAGCCTGTGCGTCCGGAGCCTGTGCTCCACAACGGGAGAGGCCACAGCGGTGAGAGGCCCGGGTAACACACACAAAAAAAGAAAAGTTAATGAGTCTGAGGTTTTGCCGGAACAAGGTTTTTCCTGAGGGCATTTGTACTTTTCCCCAGGGTGAATGACATCGCAATCCTGTGTGCAGAACTGACCGGCTATTGCAAGTCACTGAGTGCGGAGTGGCTGGGAGTGCTTAAGGCCTTGTGCTGCTCCTCTAACAATGGCACTTGCGGTTTCAACGACCTCCTCTGCAATGTAGATGTGAGACTGGGGGTGGGGGAGTGCCGGACACCGGGCATTTCCCGGGGCAGGGGTCTGCTCCCAGTAATCACAGGAGCAGAGGGACAGAGTTTGCAGAGTGGAGGCCAAGCGCTCTGAGTAGCCGCCCTCTCTCCACACTGAGTCCTGGTGTCTGTCTGCTTTTTTCCTCCAGGTCAGTGACCTGTCTTTTCACGACTCCCTGGCCACTTTTGTTGCCATCCTCATCGCTCGGCAGTGTTTGCTCCTGGAGGATCTGATTCGCTGTGCAGCCATCCCTTCACTCCTTAATGCTGGTGAACTATACCAATCCATAACCCCTAGAATGTCTAGACCCCCCAGTGTCAATACACACTGGACGGCTGCACTCTGGTTGTTCAGTGTGGGACTCCTGGTGGCACCAGAGGCCAGTCCTGTGGTGTGCCTCAGGCTGGGAGGGGTGTCTTTCTAACCCTGCATTTGCAGCCCCAATCTTTCCGGTTCCTGACCCTTCCAGGTACTCCCCTTATACTGCAGAACAGTTTGCTACCCCACCTCTTCTCCAGTGTTTTATCTTTTTGCCTGGCCTCAGCTTCCCTTTTAGCCCCTCACCACCTACAGACCCACATACAGTCCACCTTCATCCTTTCCCCTCTGCTTTGTCTTCCTCTCTGTAGCTTGCAGTGAACAGGACTCTGAGCCGGGGGCCCGGCTTACCTGCCGCATCCTCCTCCACCTTTTCAAGACACCTCAACTCAATCCTTGCCAGTCGGACGGAAGTAAGTGACCTCGATCCGAGCCGGCCAGCTGTGGAAAGTGTGGCTACCCCACCCACACCGTTTCTACTTTTGCTTCCCCTGACTTCAGCTGTCTCCCCAGACAAGCCTACGGTAGGAATCCGCTCCTCCTGTGACCGCCACCTGCTGGCTGCCTCCCAGAACCGCATTGTGGATGGA